>NW_017259193.1:171743-181152 GCF_001594045.1 Atta colombica | reverse complement strand
TAATTAATATTTAATTAATTGAATTCATATTTCGCCATTTTCGGCGTCAACTATATTACTTGTATTTATTGATAGAATTATCCTATATATAGTTTTTATTACTAATATTATAGAGCAATGATAACTATAATTATAGTAATATATAATTAATAATATAAAGATTAAAATGTAAGGGGAAATAGGAATCAGCGCGATAATCGTTGCACAAATATAGTAATGGAAATGTTTATATGTCCATTTTTTAATGTAATGTATAAAAATATAAAAAGTTGATATAAAATCCGTACGTACGCGTTTCGACTTCAAGTCATTCTCAACTATCAATAATTCTAATTTAATACATACAATTAATGCACAAATAGTGCATTAATTGTAAATTATCAAAAAGAGAAATGCTAATTGAGATATAATGATGGGATGTCAAAAATATCCCACGCGAGTAATTACATTATATTTAAAAAAAATAATATAACAAAAAATATAGGATTAATAACGAATCATTGTAATAATAAATTAGGCAATAGAAAAATCCGATATAACTGTTAAATTTGTAACATTAACTGATGAAAAATTAACATATAATTTTTTTTATAATAAGGAAAATGATTTTTTTATAAAAAATTGACTTCCTTGATTATTTTATTGCCGTGTGTTAATTGTTTTTGATGAACTATTACTAAGTACGGAGATGGATGATTGATAAAAAATACAAGAGAAATATATACAGAAGAATATTTTCTATTTAATGTATACAGATCGAAGATATAAAATATTTGATAGACAATAGACAGCTTTAACGATTACTGTATAATATTCAAGAATAGAGATTAGCCTTCCTTGTTACTTTCTCCCTTTCTCTTTCTTTCATTTTCTCTGTTTCTTTTCTTTTCTTTTGAACAACAAAATTATCAACTATTTATAATAGTTCTTTTAATGGCTTATAAACATGTACAACATTAAAATCCTGATTGAATCAAAGACAATAGCGAGATTTTTTGTACACATGTAGCTAATTATGAGTTATAATTTTTGTGGTATATCTATACGATACTGTTACTCTTCTCTTTGATTCAATCCTCTGAGAATGACTTTTTGATTCTGTCCGAACAAGATTAGCAATAATACAGTCGTGATAACATTAGTTACACTGCATGTCAAAATAGAATCGAGAGAGTGGCGGTCATTGCTGTTGAGCAAAATGATTTTCGCTACACATAAATTTCTTTACTTTTCATTTAAAATTGAATATATAATCTGTCTTTAACTATGTAAAATATATAGAGATTTATGTACAATATTTAAACAAACATCTATCATTTCACTTTAAACAATTGTGATTATTAGCGTAATCTAATCTACAAAAGTCAAGCTTGCTCAACAGTCACCGCCGCGCACTTAAGTCTCTACATTAATTATGGTTGATATTTAGTTAACATTTACTCACAACCAGCTGATGATTTGTGATCGATTAGCTTTCCGCTTTAATTTAGTCGAAGGAACATTATTGCACACTTACAAATACACGTCGATACGCAACTCAATCTTTATACGCTGTCATTACATAGCCACTCACACGCGATAATAGTAATATTCATATATTGAACATGTATTAACGGGTAATTGTTATAGTTACAAACAAATCAAATATTTGTATGTACAAAGATTTTGAATTATTAATTAGGAGATACGAAGACGTATCCACAAAATCACGTGCAAAAAAGTAAAGAAATAAGTTTAATTAGAAACATTATAGCCATCCAATCCAAAAAAATTATCGATAAAAATAGAGATTTAAATATCTTTTTAAATCTTCTGTTTGAGACTTAAAAAATCCAAAACTTATAGATTTTTAAATTTTTAAGTTAATAATTTTTTTTTTAAAGATAAACACAAATTTTTAATATATTTATCATGCATTCTTTTAGAAGAACCGTGTTTATCATTTAATATCTACTTCTCTATTGTGAGCTAATAAGAAAAGTGTGAAAGTCCGCGAAGTAGAATTCCGCGAATATCAAGACATTCAAGGAGTTACGACTGAAGATACGCACGCGAAAACTTGAAAAGGATCTAAAACGCTCACACTCTCTCTCTATTTCAACAATATGCTCCTCGCACATCTACTTCGAATGCTATTCAAAAAATAGAACGGAAAATATGCTCGAAACTTTTTACTCTTGCGCGTGTACGGTATTTCCCTTATGCTAAAAATCCTTTCGCGAATCTCTAACCTTTTTTTATATGCACTTAACCAGTATAACTGGAAATGGACCAAAAAAAATTCCACCCGGATACATGTATGTGAACGTAATTCAAATATTAAAAGTTTATTTATACAAATATATATATGATTTTGACAAATAAATATATGATTTTTTTAATTTCCTTAAAAATATTTTCTTAAAATGAGTTAATTACGATGGATTTTAAATTAATTATTGAATATTAAATATCCAAATATTTCTTAAAAAGAAATAGTAAGTGATTTCCGTCAATAAATTACTCTACTTTACGACTGCATCTTAATCATTATCATTAATTTATGTATAAGAGAAACGATTGAAGATTTTTACAAGTCTTGCTCTCTTCTGTCTTACGCTTACATTTACTGATAAGTAATTCTTTCACTTTTTTGTTTGATCTTAGGAGAGGATAGATCTTATATTAAAAAATTCTGTGAAATATGTCATAGATACTGTCGCAATTGACGAATCGGATAATCGATTAATTCTACATCGTAGCCGCGAGATAATTTTAATCGAAAAAGTGAACAGACAACTCTCTATAGTGCCACATTGGCATTAAGAAGTGAGGTAACTTTGGTTAAGACGGTACTTTACAGCACCCGCAACCACCCGTAGCAATTATATCGTAGTTTGCAACGATAATTACATTCACAGAAGTTGAAATATTTTAAATCGTGATTAAAATAGTGATAAGTGCTTTCTGCGCATTATTTTAATATTTAACTTGACTAATATTATATTCGGATCAATATTTGTATTATACAAAATCTGCGATTGGAATCGAATTGATAATAATTTCAAAAAGCAATTATATTCGAAAATTTTCCACTATTTGAGATTCGTTTTTCAAATTCTCGTGCAGGATTATTCGAGGATTAAAACTACTATTTTTAAATATAGTCAAATCGTCATATATTTTAATATTGTTTTAGCGTCAAACTGTCTCTTCATATATCTTAATGTATTGTTTTTGCGATGCGTTAACCACATTTTTCTCGATGTTATTATCAAATATGAATTTAACTATCGACCTTTTTTCATTATAAATGACTATAGAATTTTTTTGCAACAGAAGAATTCTCCAGTAGAGGATTAATAAAAATTTATGAATTTCTATTTGCGAAAATTAAGTAGATTGTAGAAATTATGAGCGCTAATTTTAGCGCTTTTTTCCACGCTATATTCAGTAAGCCGTTATTCTACGATTATTATCGATAGCTTAAAAATATTGTACAATTGTCGATAAGAACATCACATTATTTCGTAAACGCAATAATATATATATAGTACAAGATTATATTAGATGACTTCATATTGATTGCGGGAACGCAGAGGCCTTAAAACCCCATTTGACCGTCTTAAGATATAATAAAACGGTACATTTTATAATACTTTATATTTATACACGATAATATAACGCTACATTTTAGCGTGACATTAATAGTAATCGCGTCAATCGATAATCATCATCCTTCATACAATGAGATCTATCAACAACGATAATGGCTGCCTAGCGCAATGCATGTTCAACATGTAACTAGAGTTATGTACAAGGAAGTGTATGTGACACATATCGATGTCTATATAGCGCTTACGTGAAGATTATTCACGACGTGCCGCGAGTAGGTACATGTTACGTGCGAAAGTGCTTCAATAATACAGAGATCGCACTTCTTTTTTTTCTGAAGACGAGATATTTAGAACTTTTGAAGGTACACTTGGAACTTGATCGCCAAAATAAGGCATCCGGTTATGATTCCGATCGGAAATGCAAATTTTTGGTTTTTAGCGAAGTTCGGAATTAATCTTTCTCACACAATAAAAAACATTTTATATTTACGTTGAAATTGATTCTAAAATTTTTGTGTTGAATTTTTAATATAGCCAAGTATTAATTTAACATAATGTGATTGTATTATTTGGACATTTTGTGTTAAATTGATATTCAATATTTTTTAGTATTAAAAATGATTCAATTTTTGTTCAGAATTTTCGATTTCTCCAAGAAATAATGCAATACTGAGTTAAGTTACCCATAGAGAGACTGAAGATTACCTCCGACTCTCTAAGTGGGATGCCAAGACTGACTACACGAAATATTAGGAGTAGTGAGTCGATGGCTCTCGATACAAGATTAGAGGTCTCTCTTGATGCATTCTTGATGAGAAAGAATATCCGTCTTCAGCGAGACCCCAGAAAGCGCTTAAACTCAACGTAAGGGTGCCTCGTAAGAGGCAGAAGTTAGGGGAGGGTCAGGAAATGTGCCGCTAGTATTCTCTGGCTACCTTTACTTTAAGTCAAGGATAAATTAGCAGAGATTTTTTTTAGTCAGTAGGGTATGAATGCAAAATCGGTGATGTACATTCATAGAATCCAATACTCTCTCTAGATTTCCACAAGGGAAAAAGGTGTTTGAAGATTTGCCGTTGCCTGAACAAAAAAAGGAGTTTTATATATATAGGTTGTGTCTCAAGATTTTGATTGAAGGGGATTAAGCTTTCAAAATTTTAATGCGTTTACAAACCCAGGTAACAACACATTTTCTAAATTTCAAGTGTACGAATGGTGTATAGAAGTCATGACCCAATGAGAAATGACAATGAAATCGATATCGAATCGATACTCACTGTCATTTCTCACTGGGAAATAGCTAAAGGAAGGTCGACAATCTTCACAGAATAGAGATCAATCCAATATCCGCACGACATCAGCCCAAAAAATTTTTATAGACATAGCATCGTTGCCAAAACGATGGGAGAAGTATCAGTGTGTGAAAGGAAAATATTTGGAAAAAGAAATTTGACCTAAATTGACATTAACACGTACAATCTTGTCATCATTATTGAAATTCCAGACGAAAATTGAATCACCCATTTAACATAATTTATGAGTAAGTAAACAATTAATATAAGAATATATATATATATTGAAATGTAAATTCTAAGATAAATGAATAAAATATGTAAATTTAACATATAACATTATAAATGTTAATTTTACTTTTAAAAAATATGTTTTTATAGTTTGCTTACTAAATAATATCAGTGTTGTATTTTCTGTGATTTTTTTACATAATATATATATTACTTTCTAACACATTCATTTTATGTTAAAAATTAACAAAAACTTGAATCGTTTGAGATTACGTCAAATGTGTTAAATTTAATACAATTTTTCCAAAGATGTATGCGATGCATAAACAAATAATATTTATCGTAAAGACTTTAGAAGCCGAATTCGACTTCTTTCGATCTTATTTGTGATAAAATTTTCTTACACTTTTGATTACAAATGACAGAATAACTAATAAAAAATGCAATCGCTTCAATCAGGAGTGGTTCCGAATTGGAACAGATTGCCATTATTTATTTTGTCGCAACGGCAATAGCCGAATTGCTAGTCAAAAGCTCGCGTTTTTTTTCGATCAGAATTGTAAATAGATGCCTAGATTAGCAACTTCGTTGGCACTTTGACAGAAAAAATCCCGACCTAGGAAAGACATTTTTTTTTGTGCCTCTGCACAATAACAATTACTAATCTTAATTGAACGATAGCATTATAAAATTTAATAATTATTAAAATAATCTCTAGCTTATAACATCACAAAAGTTAAAAAGTAAATATATATATATATATATATATATTCATAAAAATAATCCCTTCAAAAGTCAACCTTGACATATATGTCAAGAATATCTAACATATTTCTGAGGAACAGTCAAAACGTTTCAGTCTTTACTCTCATTGTTTGTTAAAAAATTATTAACAAAAAATGTAATTGAATACTTCATCATTTTCCGACATCTCACCTTTGAGAAATAAATATATTTACGAGAGGCAAGATTCCACATCAGGTGCGTTCCGTTTTAAATACGATGTATTATTTTATCTCTCTTTAATATGAGAACAACAAGGTAAACAACAAGGATAAAATGATATATCATGCGTGAAACAAAATCTCTAGGTTCACTTCCAGGAAGCGAAGTTCGGGAAGCGAAGTTCAATCCAAATCTATATGTTTCTAGGTTTTAATAGTGCTGCAATGATTCCTCCATAGAGAAGGGGGGGGGGGGCATACTGCCACCAAGTATACACTTTCCATACGAGGTTTTTAACTTTCAACACTATTACAATGTTAATAAAAATATGTAATATTGTATAATAAATCCTCTATAGCACACCAAAATTGCACACAAGTAATTGCAGTTGCTGCTGCAACATTGCAACAACATTGCATGTTACAGCAATATTGCAGAGATTTTGCAGCGATATTGATGTATGGGATGTTGATCTAACATTCGTATTACATTTTTTATGAATAACTTTTAAACAAACAACAAGCGATAGCTAAAATCTTTTGAATGTTACTCGGGGATGTATTCTTAATATATATCGAGATCATTGATTTTTGAACATTGATCTTAATTTTGAACATTGATCGTAAATATTATGATCTCTCTAAAAAATAATAAATTATACATAATGACAAATATATATACTTGAAGCTTGAAAATTATAACATAATAACAATTCATAAAGACGTTAGCCGTAATATTAATTCTATTTTTGTACACTCTAGAAAATATTCTTCCATGTTATATGACAGAGCTGCCTAACTTCAACGTAAAAGAACACATAGGGCACGAGCAAGAGAGAAATGTTAATTCGTGAACTCCTAGACAGCTCTGCTATACGACGTGATTTACGGATATACGTTAAGATTCTGAGTTACATAAACTTTTCGCTTTTGACATTTTACACCGATTGCATCGACATTAATTGATGATCGATTCATATAATTAGAAAACATTTTTTTAAATATTATCATAGACTGAATTATAATCTTCTAGTCATTGCTAATTAGATCTGATCTTATAAAGATTGTTGCAATTGATTCTTATTCGTCGCGTGATGTTCCTTCAAATTGGCACAAGATAAGAAGTGGGCAATCTTTTAAAACAGTATTTTCGAGATGTCTCGCAAATTATGACAATCTTTCAAATTATACACAGAAATTCAATTAAAAATATATATTCCATGTTTACATTCCATGTTTAGATTTTCATTAAATTTTTTTATGAAGTATGACATCAAAAACGCGGTTAATTATTATTAATTTATATCATATACTATTAGGCGTTTATTATTGTGTATGAATTCTTTGATAAATTTTTTTATTTTATTGATTCATATTATTACTTTAAATCCTAAAATTTGTCACCTTAAATTCTTCTGATATTATTATTTAAATTCTTCTTTATATTACTTTTAATATAACAAACCATTCCGCTTTAATAGAAAAGGACCTTGCCCACTTTTGGTTTAGATCGTTTGCGACGAGAGAACAACGAAATTGTAAAAGGAAAAAGTGATATTAAAATCACAAGGAAAACGGTGATACGCGATCGGTATGAAATTATGGGAATAAAAATCGCATAAATTTTAATGTTTCAAATGCAGTCATATCTCGCTATATCTTAAAAAAGCGAATTTTCCTTTAAAAAGAATACAAACAAAATATTTTCGAATGAATTTGATTAAATTCATATAAATTAGACAGAAAAAACATGCTTTGTAACATACAATTATACGAAATAATACGAATAATGAGAATTTTTACTATCATATTTAAAGTTTACCTATATATTTAAAGTTTTTAAAATTTGATGACTTTTACAGATGAAAGCATTTTAAACAATCAAATAAGAACAATTGAAAATTATCACATGCAGTATCTGAAATTTATAGTTATGCTTGAGCGAACAAGAATTTTAAGGACGTTAATAAATTAATAATTGCGACAGTGATATGCTCCGCCTTGCTGTAAAATTATTTGCAAAAGATTAATTCGCGAATTTTATTTTCCTTCCTTTCTCTTCCTACTCTATCTTTAAATTTTTAATAGTAAGTACTTTTTTTTCACTGGACGCTTCATAGTTATTAAAAACACAATATTCTAACATTTTCATGGTCATGACGAACGTTTAACATTACTGCATTGAAAAAAATTTACTAAATTTATTAAATTTTGATAAATATTTCTTTGAATACTATTAAGACGAATATTTACTAAATTTAAACATATATATTCACTAGATACAATAACCATTTGATATAACTATCAATTTTTCATTTATCTAAATATTTATTTACCGTAAATAAATTGCACTAAGATACAAATAAATATTTATTAAAATTTCATAAATTTTTTCTCAATGTGCAGTGTGCGTTTAATCATATTTTGATAAATATCGTTGGATTCAATTTACACAATTAATCCTCATCATGTGATAATTAAACATCTTGAGAAATTTTTCCAAGGTCAACATTAATCAATTTACTTTAGCTCAAACATCTCAAGAACCGATCAATCATATGAATTAAGAAATCATTTCTTTTTTATGTTTTATGCGAGTGATATAATAGTATAGGATGTTGAAAGATAAATAATACTTCTTGAAGAGGTAAAATGCACATGTGATCTGTATAGATCACGCAAAGATTATAGTCGAATCGACTTTTAACAATAATTATAATTTGATAGAAGTAACGAGCTATTTACAATTAATTAATTGGTCATTGGCTCACTTCGAAGGGCACAGACTTTGTGAAAGGAGAATATAAATATAAAGTTTTGACAACCGCCATATTTGAAACCGCATATACTTTTGTTTCGGAATATATTTGAGAATAAACCCTGATTATCGGAATATCTATAGGCGTTGTTCTAAAGGGCTATCTACATAAGTCGCAAATACAGTTCGTAGCGCATTTGCGACAGCCAATGAAAAGCTATTATTAGTACCATTGATGCTTCTGATTGGCTGTGACAAATGCGTCTGCGAACTGCGTTCTACGTTTGCGATTTATGTAGACGGCCCTTAATGTTGATCCGCGTGGCATGACCTTAAGATGCACTTCTTAATTTTAAAAAATACAAGTAGCTCTCTCATGAGCGCTTTATTCGTCGCCTTTTCGAAAGGCGGCATTTTTCGAGAGAAAAAGAGAGAGAGAGAAACCTTCTTTCTCGCGCATATTTGATTAATAGGAACGCGAGGTCTACGCGTCATAGTTTCCATATTTGAGCTCAAAAAGGTCGTGTGCATTTTGCGGCGGAAACATTAAGATGCAGATGCAGAAATGCATCCGAAAGTCTCTTAATA
>NW_017259193.1:170187-171643 GCF_001594045.1 Atta colombica | reverse complement strand
TAAATATATAATATATGTATATAAATTTTTCACTTAAAATCTCGCCTTTTTTTTCCTTTTGTAGTGTGTCAACGGAATACCGATTTCAAACTATCTGATCATGTGTTGTTATTGGCATATATAAATGCTGAATAAAAATATAGAGACGGGCGAGAGAGACATTGATCTGGAATTATGTTAAATGTAGTTATGATATGTATAATATCATTTTGTATAAGACTTATATCTCGCTTGGCAAATAAGGAAAATTTATATACATATAGTTTCTAAATATTTGGGATTTTTAATCCCATAATATTATTTTAACAGTAAATATTTAATCATCAGAACTAAAATCGAAAATTTAATATCAACATGCATTAGTAAAACAAGTTGTTTAATAAAAATAGAATATTATAGTATAGAATATTGTAGAATATTATAGTATATAATTTTGAAAATTTTTTAATTAGAAATTGACAAACTGATTGTTAACTGTTTGATAAGCGAGTTTGCTTTGATATTCATAGTAATAAAATTAAATTAATTAAAATAAACAGAAAACAGTGATATCGTTATGTTATTGATTGTCAGAATATAATTTCCATTTACCTTTCATACTTTTTATCGATTCTCTTAAACATACTCGTTTGAACTATTTTTTTATATGCTTCGCACAATAATACTGGCTCGATTGAGCTTGGCTAAACTAAAATCAACAACAGCTCTTAGTTGCCTTCATTGAGATCATTTCGTCGTAAAATCAATGACCTTTATTTTGTAAAAAATCGGATAATCTGTGAAATGTATCATTTATCAGACAGATCAAACTGATCACATTTTTAACTGACATTTTTTTAATGACATTAATTTATCAATGACACACACACACACACATACACACACACACACACACACACGCGCGCGCGCGCGAAGAAATTAAGCATAATCATGTTGTTACAAGAAAGTGTTTTTATACTCATTAATAATTAATACTTCGTATTTTTATCTTTAGCAGATTTTATGTACAAGCCCGCATTTCATTTTCTTAGAATCTATACAGGTTACTATTAAATGCGCTTACTTAAAATCTGCAACTTTCTTTGTCAGTTCTTTACAACTTTAGATTATGATAGAAATAGAACATTTGTCATTTTAAAATTTAAAGTAGAAATAGAATTAACTGTAATAACAGTGGAGGAGAAAAAAAGTTAAAAGGTAGCAATTCTGATAACACGGAAGTTGAAATCTAATTAGTTTCGCTACGTTTTTCTTCCGCGAATCAGAGGCCATTCTGTGCGGGACGATGAGATCATTGTCGAGGTTGTTTATATAACTCTTGTTCAAATGTGTCACAATAAATAAAATTGAAATAACAATGGAAGTCAACGAACGTTACATTATAATCGAAGGACACAAAAATGGACGGGGCTGATAACACGATGAGTCGTGATCATCGTAACGATCGGCCGGTCGC
>NW_017259193.1:166523-170087 GCF_001594045.1 Atta colombica | reverse complement strand
AGTATATTAAAATAAAATTAATTCATTTTGTAGACACGTTGCTGACCGAAGGGGGTAGATCGATTAAAGTAGAACTACTCAACCTAGATGTTCTGGGCTCGAGTTCCAAGGACATACGATACAGATCCTTCTCGTTCAGCAGGAGCGATGTGTCGAGTAGATAGTTGGTTACCTTCGTGACCAATTCGATCTTATAGGGGGTTTGTTGGAAATGCCGTATCTCGCGGATTACGTGAGAAATCTGAAAAGGCACACAATATCTTCTCGTAACTTGTTCATTAATGTGAATACATAATTAAAAAATTTGTGATAAATTGAACCTATTGGGTTGTTCAAAAAGTCATTGCGTTTTTTTCATTTGATTTTCAGATGTGTTTATTTAATATATGTAATGAACATTAATCAATGATATATTGGCCGTTTTGTTCGATGACCTTCTGCCATCTCCCGGACAACTTCATAATACCACGTTCATAAAACTTCCCATCCTTTTCTGCGAGAAACTTGTCTAGGTGCAGTTTGAGATCTTCAGAAGCAAACGTTTTACCATTCAAGGAGTTTTGCAAGGAGTGAAAGAGATGGAAGTCTGGTGCAAGGTCTGAGCTATATGGTGGATGTGGTAACATCCCGACCATGTTGCGACAATTTTTGCCGAGTGACCAAATTTGTGTGTGGTCTCACATTGTCGTGGTGAAACACCACACCCTTACGATTGATTAGCTCGGGACGTTTCTGTGCGATGGCATCATTTAATTTCTGCAGCTGCTCACAGTAGACATCGGAATTAATTGTTTTGTTTTTTGGAAGTATTACAGCTCATAGAAGACTGGTCCCTTCTAATTCTACCACATTGACAGCATTACCTTCTTTTGGTATCTCCGCCTTTGCTTGCCTTTCCGGTGCTTCACCTCGCCTACTTCAACTTCTTTTTGCTGCTGACATTGTTGTAAACATTTTTCGTCGCCCGTAATCATACACTTCAAGAACGGAACGTTTTCTTCGCGTTTGATGAGTTGATCGCGAACGCTCATTCATCTGCGATTCGTCAGATGAATTTCTTTCAACTCATGCGGTATCCAAACATCGAGCTTCTTTACGAAGCCTAGCGATTTCAAATGGTCATGAACACTTCCAACGGATACTTTTAGAGCGATAGCAAGCTCTCGAATCGTTGAATGCTTATTTGCTTGCAATGCTTTCATTTCATCGTCGTCAATCTTGGAAGGCCTACCGGAACGATGAACATCTTTGACTGAAAAATCACCATCACGGAATCGGGCGAACCAGTTCTGGCACTGACGTTTTTTGACGACATTTCTGTAAACTCGACGCAACTTTTCCCTTGCTTCAGTTGCTTTCTTCCCTTTTTTGAAGGGAAATAAATAAAACAGAATATGACGAATATGCTCTTCAAAATTCTCTATGTTCGAACCACAATTGCAAGCACAAAACTCGATCGAATCGCATCAACTTTTTTTTTTATTTTTAGGTGTCAACAACAAAACGCGCGTAAATATTTGACATTCATGTCACGCTTGCATACAAATAAACGTGGACAACGCCATCTATTGGAAAAAACGCAATGACTTTTTGAACAATCCAATATTTTATCCCAAACGATCCATCAAAATTTTGTGTTAATTTAATATAAAGATAAATATGTTAGAAAATAATATAAATGTCATGTAAAAAATGTAACATTGATATAATTGATAAACAAATTGTAAAAGCATATTTCTTCAGTAAAATTAATATTTATAATATATTTAATATACTTTACTCATTTATCTTATAATTAATACACTTTACTCATTTATCTTATAACTAATATTTTGAAATATTTAAATTATTTTCATTTGTATACTTGCAAGTTGTGTTATTTTAACACTAACAAATGTTGAATATCAATTTTAATAATTACAAAATAACACTATCATTATACTCGGGTATGTTAAGAATTCAACACAAAAATTGTAACAAGAATTGACTTTAATACAAATACAAAATATCTTCACTGTATAGCAAAAAACATAACATAAAATAATTAATTAAACGTATATCAATTTTAAACAAATCATTCTTCAAATCCTCTATATTTATGCTAACAGATTAAAGGATTTGATAAGAAGGAATGTAAAATATAAATTTTAAGTAAAATTGAAGAAGCTCACCATTCGCATTTTTGAGAAATTTAAAAGACCTTCGGTGACATTTGGAGTACCCTCTTCAATAAACGAAAGGTCGGTAAGATAAAGACCTAAGTAAGGGATACAAGGTGGATCACATCGATGCAAGGCGTCCCGCAAATTTCTAAAGCGTCCATCGGATGATACGATATGCTGTAGTCTTTCTATCGTTTGCTTTGTCTGGAAATTAATAAACAAAGAAGTTATATCTGCAAACATGTGTTAATTATAACGCTTTATTACTGTTCAATAAAAATAATTATATATACACGAAAGAACGATTTTGCTACATAATATCTACAAATTTTGGTGGATACACAGAACTAAGAATAGTTTTGTTGAATCAGCAAAATAATTATGCAAGGAGTTTAATTTGATGAATAATGCTGTAAAAAGTTTTGACATTCTAGCGACCATAATTCTACATAATTATTTAAACATTCTACATAATTATTTTGATAATCCAACAAATCATCTTCAGATCTAGTTAGTTTTTAGATTCTTCAGCAAAACCTTTTTCTTTTCGTGAAAAAATGAAGGTAATTGGTTTCCGTAGTTTTTCCCAAGTTTTGCTAAGTATATCTACAAATTGTTCGATTTGATTACGACACAATTTTGAAGTATTTATAATTTGCAAATAGATCGAGTTAATTTAATGTATTTTAGTGTGTTATAAGTACAAGTGCAGACACTTTGGAGAATTTACACAAATTATTACCGAACTAAACGAATTACGTATGAAATTGGATTTATAAATCATTCAGGAATTCATTTCAAGTAACATACCGTTTTGGAAACCTTATCCCAAGTTTTCTTCAGCCTATATACGCTACTGTTTGTGAACGCAGCGCAAATTTGCAGCACACCGTTGTAATTATGCAAAACCCTATTGATATCAGCAACCGCAGCCCATTTCTCGATAGCCGCGACTCTGGCCGACATATTGGAACGACGAATAATTTCGGAAACAACCAATTGCGATACTTCGTTGAATCTTTTCGTCATGAGAAGAATATGAGGCGCGCGAGTTGCCTTGTCCGTCTTCATCCACGCTTGTCCAAGAAATTCTCTGTAAAGTAAATGTCTATATAGCATAAATGTCTATATGTCAAACAGCAGCGATATGATTTAGCAATATTAGCAATGTTATTTACTCGCTAGCGATGGAAATAAATATATGATGATCTAGATATGTCATCTGTTCAGCAATCTCGAGTGCAGACAGCGTCTCGATGCTCTCCTTACTCGGAATCTGAAAATAATTTGTTGTTGAATATTAGTCCAACAAAATTCTATCAGTATTATTATAGTAATAAAATATGATAATTACACACACACACACACACACACACACACACACACACACACACACACACAC
>NW_017259193.1:160123-166472 GCF_001594045.1 Atta colombica | reverse complement strand
ATTATATAATATATATAATATATAAGAAAAGTGATGATGAAAAACATCAAACTCTATAGGTAAATCGATTCAAAGAAGAATGAATTTTATTGTTGACCCCAAGAGTGAGAACTCCCTGGCTAATATGGTTTAAATGACTAATAATCTTATCATTTATAAGTGAACTATCACAGTAACTAAATATAATACCACGATTTATCTTTTATTTCTTTCAACTTTTTGCTTAAATGTAAATTAATTTTTATTATTGCAAAGTGAACTGACTTAACGAATATATCTTTGTTATACATCTCTGTAAATTGTGAATCTCATGATATTTATACTTGAGATTTGGACTTTTTGGTTCAACATTCCAAATTCTGGCCTCTCCTTAGCCAGGGAGTTCTTACTCCTGAAGCCGATAATAAAATCCATTCTTCTCTGAATCGATTTATCCATATAATTTGATACTTTTCATCATTACTTTGGAACATTCTGAAGATAGTTCAAATAAAGAATCGAAACGTTAAGTGAACTACATGGTATAAAAATTTGTTTCTGGAGACTGTCTTGGCGCTAAACTACGCGCAGCCGGCAGCGACACTGCCGTGGCTATTTTACGCGAGGTGGCGAGTTGCGCCAAATCGAGATTATCGGATCTTAATAAGGGTTGAATCAATCAAGTTCTAAGTGTGCTCGATTGCAACTGTTCGGGATATATAATAAATATAATATTGAAGTGTGTGATAGTCTATAAAGTAATAAATATACTATACATGATAATATTATATAATATTAGTCAATTACATTAATAACATATCTTATAAAAATGTAGATGTAATAATAAAAATTTTATTCTGGCGTCGCCGAAGAAATAAATTAAATATGGCATTCAACGTATTAAATAGTACTGAATGAATCGATAATTTCATCACTTACTACTGGCGGAGTCAGTAATTTTTTCAGATCGACCTTGTTGCTCTCAGTTTCTTCCTTGGTAATTAATCGCAAAAGTTGAGTGGCCGCCTTGTGTTCGGCTGGTAACAGATTAGGGCTGTAATTGATATCTTCCAGGAACTCTATAGTCAGGGTCTTCAATTTCTGATCCATTTCGAAGTCCTGAGCATGCTTGGATACCCAGTGTCTCAGGACGTTTAGCACCCTCATAGTTGCGGCGGTCGACATTACCGATTCCTTCCGCCTATTCTTATCTCGGCCACGATTGTTACCGTCAGTGGCAGGCCCTTTGTCTGGTGGATTACTCGAAGCAGAAGTTGCGATAGCAAATGCGGTCGCCGCCGTGGACGTGCTGCTCCTAAATTCGAGACCAATTTTATTAATAATATTGATGATCATAGTAAAAATTTAAAAAAATCGGAGTCTTAGTTGTTGAATTATGATTTTTCTTCATTTCGACTTGTCTAAGCGTTCACTCTACGTTGCGTTAAGAGCTTCTATCGCTTTAACCCGCCGGTCAGATTTTTTGCGATATATTTTAAAGCATGCTACTGTGCTGAAGGAACGGCACAAGGAAAGATTCAGTGATTGGCTATTTTTCTATTTTTTAAAATAATATTGACTATATTATATCATAATAAGCATGATTTAAACGAATAGAATCTAATGTGCATTTCGATTTTGCAAAAGAAGTTTTAAGATATCGAAAAATCAACGGTGTAAATTTTTATTTGCTATTTTTTATTATTGTGTTGCTACAAAGTATATACTTGGAATAAAGATTGTATTGTAACTGGCATAGTTTCGGTAAGTTCAAGTTTCGATGCTATAAATACGAAATAATGCATTTAACATTATAACTGTGCTGAAGAAATTGCAGCACGAAAAAAGATCAAGTGATTGTTTATTTTTCTAGTTTTTAAAAACAATATTTGATTACATATGTAGTAAACATCATGAATGATTTAAGCAAATAGAGTTTAATGAACCTCGATTTTGCAAAAAAGTTTTGAAATATCGACAAGTTAGCGGTGTAGATTTTTATTTGTTATTTTTATTACTGAGTCACTGAATAAAGTACATATTAGGTGTGGGAAAAAGTTCGTGGCGTTTTTCCCATTAGATGGCATTAAAAAAACGCCACGAACTTTTTCCCATACCTAGTATTTGGAATAAGGATTGTAATTGGCATAATTTAAACGAATTCAAGTATTGATGCTATAAATACGAAATAATGTAGGTATCTAATATTATGGGTTACATTAAAGAAACCAATAAAATCTCAATTATTTTATTTTATTCTTAAAAATAATGCTTAATTATATATTATATCATGTAATAAGTTAATATAATAAATAAATAAATAAAAATAAATCTCAAAAGCAGATCGGGATTTACAAGAATTATTACCTAAATCATTCTTTGGAATATCCTGCGTTATAAGCACGCAAATGACACAAGCGACTAAAAACTATTTCTATTTCGTTTGGTGATTGTTTCGTTCACTATGGTGCATTTTCTAAACGATGAAGAGATAGATTCAGAATTGAATCGTGTGTAAGCGAATAGCCATAGTTAATAAGGAAAGTAAGGGAAGAGAGACACATTTAGGATTACATTACGATTAATTTTCAGAATCAATAGCTAATTATTCCAACAAACCATAAATCTAATAATAGAATAGAGCAAAGGACAGACATTTTAGGTTTTATTTTTTAATGATGCTGTAAGCAGGAGGATTGCAGCCATGCTACACGGAATAAGTGGATAATGACGCTTTTCAAAATGAGCCCACTTACCAGATAGATTCAGCTCCAATGCTATGAATGACACAAAACAATACATGAAACGGTTGAGTAGAAACAGCAGCAGGAGTATCTTCTTGATCTAAGGGTTCTCATTTAATTTGATCTTCAAGACGGTGATAAAAATATAATTTATCGAGCAAAAGTGGAATAAAATCTTGAATTGGGTGATAATTTTTTGCATTATCATTATTATAAGCAATTTTATTTATCGATTATAAAGGAAATAGAAATATTAAGATATTTACAAGTTTGAAAAGCATATATTGCATTAAAATGACTTCTAAATTATTTATAAAACGGTTTTCATAATACAGGCATAACAAATTTAATGTATTTACAATATATTTACAATTTTTTCAATAAATAAATACAACTCAAATATAATCAGAAATTTTGCATTATATTGAAAACATAAATGTTTTACATCAATGTTGCAAATGTTTGCAATTTGATTTTAAAACATAAATTTTTGCAGTGTGGGAGAAATTATATGTTAATTTTAAGTTATTTACTATCTTATGGACTAAACTGTCAGAAAAAATGCCGAATAATATTTATACGACATTATAATCTTTAAAATTCTCTCCTTATCAATTTCTCCCTCTAAGAATAATTTTAATTATAACTCTGATAAATGAAATATGATATCGAGAAAAAGCTCTCATGCGTTAGAAGGCGGAGACTGCCATTTACGGTACTCAACATTCAGCAAGAACGAAATAGAGATAATTTTCATCGATACGAATGTCTTCGAAAGTTTTAGAGACACGATAGAATGCATATAATAAAGTTATAAAAACGAACCTTCGATGACTCTGTCGAAAGCTGGTTATTACCACACCGGCCTTACTGGAAACCTGAGCATCGTGATAGCTGCTCTGCTGCGAGATCTCATCATGCATTGATCGTCTATTTACCCAATAATTCTGCAAATTTCGAAAAAAATTAAGATCCATAATTTTTTTATACAGGAAAGAATTTATTAATTCTGTTATCATATAAATAATAAACTTTTGCTTTAATATAAATTCTTTTTTTTTAATATTTTAAAGCTAGAATGTCTCCTAATTCTTGATTTGAAGAAAAATATTGTATATCATAACTTTTTTTCCTGAAGAAAGTATAAACAAAATATAATTATTAAAAAAGATATATAGTGAATAAGGTCCTTATTAATAGCGCATATTTCGTTTCTCATCTCAAAAATAATAACTTATATTTGTAATGGAGAGAAAAAATATTTTATATGACAACAAAAAATTACTCAGAATTAAAAGTAAAGTTACATCTTCTTATAATTAAAAATAAAAAATTAATTAAAAATTTTGGCGGGTTTTAGACCATCTCTCATCTTTAAACGCACGATTAAACAAACAGTATTTCGATTATTATATAAATTATCATTTCAGAAATTCATAAATATTTAATGATTAAAGGGATATTTTATTTCCGATTATTTTATTTTATTAAATTCAAAGAAATTTTAATATTTTGTTATTTATACATACACCAGTTATAGTGGAAACCGAACCGCTCCTTGGTCCGGTGGCGGCTGGCGCAGAAGCGATCGATGCCCTATGCTCCGAATACTGCTGTTGATTCTGCTGTGCTGATTGATTGTTTGGTTTTGGAGAAGTTATACTTTCATCATCATCGGTACTTTGCTCATCTTTACTCTCCTTTATCAGCAGAGAGACAAGCGGTTTTGGAGATTTTGGCGTCTTAGGAGTGGTAGGTGTCTTGGGTGTCTTGGGTATCTTCGGCGATTTGGGCTTGATAGGCTCAACTGATTGTGATGGTGATGGTATGTCGTCATAAGTAAATTGTACTATAATTTATTTTGTAATATGTATTATACAGGGTATTTCAATAACTATTATTTTAAATATCTTCGAATCTATAAGGTTTAGATGTGATGAAAAATTGTTTTAATCAAAATTGCACAGTACAAAGAGGGCTATCACTCAATGACAATAATATTTTTTTGTCTCTAGGTGGAGGCACTTTGGAAATTTCAAAATCAACTTCGTTTTTTTTAATGAAATTATATGATTTTTTTAATAATAATAAGGTTCTTCTAATTATATTTTGCCTATATAGATATCAAAAAATTTATAATATAATAGTTATATAATATAATATATAATATAATAGTATATAATAGTATATAATATAATAGTTTACGAGATATTTTATATTTTTTCTTTATTCTGGAACATATTGATATGAAATATTAAACATCTCGTAAACTATTCATTTTTTTATAACTATATATTAATATTTTTATAAACTTAATATTTTTATAAACAAATTAATGAGATGAATCAACTGATGAAAAAAAACACATAATTTCTTGTTTAAAAGATAATTCATCTATTTTGTCTATATATTCATATTCTTTTAAAAGCAATATATATGTTTTCTTTCCGTATCTTGATACATCTGCTTATAAAAATGTTAAAGTTCAATTACACAGGCCGACATGAATTATGATATGATAGTATATAATCCAGAAACGAGTAGTAATCCCAAGCATTCTAAAACCAAATTCGTAACTCAAATTGCTCCATCACGTCAAATTTCCGAGATATTCGGAAAAAGTAACAATGCTAAAGAGGCCTATTTTGGGCACCTTTAGGTTAAAATTTCTCGTAAACGTGATGTGAGAGATATAGACTGCGGATTCGAATTCAGCATTAAAAAAATCTACGAAAATCACCTATAATTGTATATAGGGTATAAAAAATATCGGGACGGCAAAATATCTTGAAAGCTAAACATTTTAGGAAAAAATCAGATAAAAGTTGTAGTGTTTTAAAAGATCTATTTACTAGAGTAATGAGTTTGACTTTAGGTGATATTGCCAAGGTGTTCGATCGACGGCTAAAACCTCTTGAATGTTGTTTAGAATTATATTCTGGATAACATTTGTCAAGATCAAAGTCATTAGTTAAATCTCTTATTCTTTCCATTTTTACAAATATTTTGTGGTGCAAAAATAAAAATAAGAGGTACATTCTCCAGTGACTTTGAAAAAACTCGTAACAAATATTATTTAGAACATGATCCTAAACAACATTCAACAAGTTTTAACCGTCAGTCGAACCTTGCATAATGCTAATGCCGACGGTAACTTTCAAGTCTTATAACTCGAAAAGTATTTAATGAAAAATAACTTTATTTAGTGTTTTGAAAAGTTCTTGATCATCAGCTATTAGATTCTGGCATCAAAAATAGGGCGTTCCATTTAAAAAAAATCAATTTGATCTTGATTTGACCGTGGCAATATCATCTAAGGTCAAAGATTCATTACGCCAGTAAATAGATCTTTTAGAATCTTACAACTTTTATCTGAAACGCTTTTTCTTAAAATGCTTAGTTTTCGAGATATTTCGCCATCCCAGTACTTTTTATACACCCTATATGTATATGATGATCAGAACAGTAAAATAAAAAAATAGATATATTGCAAGAGAGTATGTTTATCAATCTTAAGGAGATCCTAAAGTGAAGCCCAAACTTCGAGATCGCTGTTTTATCGATAAAATGCGACACATCGTCATATTTTTATATACTACTACATCAATATCGCGCGCGCGCGCACG
>NW_017259193.1:156217-160023 GCF_001594045.1 Atta colombica | reverse complement strand
CACACACACACACACACACACACACACACACACACACACACACACACACACACACACACACACACACGTACAAATTTTCTAACTAATCTTTCATATTAAGTATCTAAAGCTAATTCAAAATACTCAACACTGATTGTTCATGTAATCTCCGAGATTGTTTTGTATTACGTATAAGTTATAAGTATAAAACTTATATGAGTCGACGTTAAAAGTCGGTAACAAAACTGTAATTTTCCTTCTTTTCTTTTTTAACATAAAGTCGATCGATTTGAGCTACATTATCATTTATATTTTAATTATGGAAAAGAATTTTTTAATCTGTAAAGGCACTTGTTTGAAAATACTTGTTTGTAAAGAAAAATACTTGTTTGAAAAAATTAAATTTGATAAAACAGATTCACTTAGGATCTCCAGCGCTTCCAAATAATATAGCCAATATATACGCCAACTTTGTACGCTAAATATTGACTACATTTAGCGGTGAGAGTGGTAGCCGAAACATTCGACTTTTAAGCAAACTAACTATATTAATATTCTAATTTATTAATCGTCTAATTTATTAATCTGATTTGCGAATTTTTGCGCACCAAGTACCGAATACTCCGTACTCTCATTTGCTTTATTTTTCTAATAATTTTGAATTTTGAGATTCCTTATTAAGTTTCTTTTATTTTTAATATTTTATCCTTAACTGGACACACTTTCCGGCCAAACGTTAATTTGGCGCGTGCGGCACTGAATGCCGCATTACAAATTTATTATTTAGGGGTTATAATAATTATAATGAAAAAATAATTAGACAATTGTCAAAAGCAAGTAAAATATATATATGATATAATAAAATATAATATTCAAATTTAATTTAATTTGTCGTGCAATAAATTTATAGTATGACAATTCTGCTTAGCTCGTAATCCTTTGTTAAGTATTTCGTTTTTAAATTTTTGCGCTCATAATATATTGATTTCTTAATTTTAATTACACAGACTAAGACATGCGTGTTATTATTCCGTTTTTTATGTTTATTGGATTAATTTTTGGCGTCCAAATTTACTTAAAAAGTGTGCTAGATTTTTAAAACTTCTGAGATTTACCATGTATTGACCAATATGAAGTTTGCACTAAAGATGACTCGATGCGAGTCGAAACATTAATATTAAATTTATAGCACGACAATCCTGCTTGACTCGTAATCCTTTGTTAATTATTTTGTTTTTAAAATTTAACATTAAATGAAGAATATCGAAGATCATTTAAAATCGTTAAAAATTTTAAAAAAACCTGCATTATTAATGATATTTCAGAAAAATAAATTTTATTCAGTGCCGCGGCGCATCCGAGTATTAAGAGTTAATATTGAATAGAGGAATTGTATTATGCAAAAAATCATAATTCCATTTTAAAAAACAAAGCTAATTTTAAAATTTTTTAATCCATCTGGAAATTTTTTGCCCTCATATGATAGATTCTTTGCAACGTGCAATTTTTATTAAACAAGATTCGAAAATATTTAAAGTTGTAACAACTATTGATACACCCTACACATTTAATTAAAGGAACAAGTGGCATAATCAAATTATAATGAGTTAACACCTAATCGAATTCTTTTTTCTAATTGCAAACTTTTTTTTTACATATAGATTAATATTTTTATGAAATTTAATTGTACCTTTTGCATCCTCTTCTGCAGTGCCAGGTGTATCAATTTCCGAGACGCGACGTGAGTAAATACCTCCCTCTTGAGGACTCGGATCGGATCCAGATCCAGATCCGGATCCAGATTCCGTCGAACCAACTAGTGTCACAGAACTCAAGTTGCTCGGTGAAGATGGTGCGCTGATTGCTGTAACATCTTAAATTCCAAATTTCTTTCACATATCAACAGCATTTTATAAATTTATCAAATAAGAAATGGAATATATATATATATATATACGTTAAAAGATCCAAATTAATTTCGCTTATAATAAGTCTCGTAATATTCCTTCCTCTCCTCCCCTTTTTAAAATTACATAATATAAAAATATTAAGAAATTTCTTCTTTCTTTTTGTCTTTAAATATTATAATTAAAATCTGCACTACATTTAAATTTAACAATAACATTATATTAATTTTTTATATTTAATTCAAATTCTGTAGCTTTGCGAGTTTACATATTAATACGTTACATATTAATACAAATACATATTCATACCTGTGAGTGTCTCGGAACTGGACGACACGGCTATTACTTTCGGTATTGTCAGATGACATCCATCATTTTCGATTTCGTTATTATCCACACGAATGCTAATTTTTCGCGGCATAGCCGGAGATTGCAACGAATTAGATGGACTGGACGCTTGCGACGTTGGACTGCGCTTTATGACTGGAGCCTCGGAGATATGGCCGAGCAGTTGTTCTTCGTCTACTAAACAGAGAAATTCGAAATTGTATTTTGGCATATTTTTACATCGTTTTTATGCATTTATTTTTATAACTCAAACACTTTATTATACAATTTAATTTTTTTTACCTAAATATGAAGGCGTCATTTTCGATCAGTTAGATTTTAAATTAATACATATATCTATATAATTTAAATAAATTTTATCTCAGAAATAACTGCGCATCGATTACTTTTGGACTTTCAACACAATAAAGATCATTGAAGATTGTTTCTATTATTTTCATTTTTACATAAAACAAATTTTCATGCATAAATTAAAATAAGAGAAATCTCCAATAATCTTGATTTTAATAAATATTATCTAGGTCATGATTTTGAACAACATTTAAGAGGTTTTAGCCGTCGGTCAGACACCTTGCGTAATGCTAATGCCGGCGGCACTGTAACTTTCAAACCTTATAACTCGAAAAATACTTCATGAAAAAGTATTTTATTATAATGCTTTGAAAAACTCTCGAGAGGTAAGGTACAAGAACATGTACTGAAAAATGGGGAGTTCCACTTAAAAAATTTAAAGTGACCTTAACAACGTCACCCAAGATCAAACCGATGGTACCATCTTATGTTCCCCTTGAAGTAATAAAATTTTTATTAAACATTTTTCCGTATCTTTTATATTTTACGAGATATTTCGACGCGAAGTTTGAAATGGGATATCCTCTATATATATATATATACTCCGTTCGATGAGAGAATAACCTCGGATCGGACAACTTGTTCGTTTTCCGCAGATCTTCATAGTGTTGTACAGCGTAGTATTTTTCACGATCCAACTTGTGTTAAATATAAACATACCATTAATTTTGAAATCTATCTGATCATTATGTTTATTAGAAACAAAATGAGTTTCTTTGCAGAGTGTTTAAACGACTTATTTTATTATTTTTGGAAGGTTTCCCAAGCTTCCCTGGATAAATAAAGATTTTTCCATAAATGTACGGATTTTCAAAATGACAACTGCATAGATTCTAAAGATGTCCATTCAGGGCCAATTTTAGCCATTTTTACACTCCTTCAAATCATCTTGAAACCTATAAAAAACTTATTGCGAAAAATATTACCTCGGCCGGGGATTAAACCCGAATCTCTTGCATTTTGCGAGCATCCTCATCGTTAGATCATAGCAAATATTAGATATCTCGCAAGAGACCCGGGTTCGCGATCCCTGGCCAAGGTAATACTTTTTTAAATATTTATTTTTTTAAATATTTATATTTATTTATTCGTCATTTCTCATTGGGATACGTGCAGAAGATACTCACACTTCTTATAACCAGATCGCCAGTGACTTTTCGAATTATATCCGCTGGTATTAACGTCAAAGGATCCATGGGATTTCGCGTCGCGAGTATCACT
>NW_017259193.1:127414-156117 GCF_001594045.1 Atta colombica | reverse complement strand
GAAAATGCAAAATTGATAATTAAAGGTTTAAGTTCGCGATAGTACGTGGTGTGAATTATGTATTCTAGCCTAATGGGACAATATGCATGTGAAAGAATTTTATCTTTAAATCGTTTTTTTATCGAGCTCGATACGATAATTTTTTGCTGAGTTACCCTAAATTTAAAATACTGTCATTAGCTCAAATTATGATTGTAATTCTTTCCAATATGAACCGTGTGAAGTTTGATTATAAAGTAGACATTTCAAACTTTTTTTTACATTTTTAAACATATTTTTATCTTCATTATTTATCAAGTTGTGATTTGAAATTTTTCCCAAATTTTTTGGGCACATACCTCTTTTTTTGGAAGTGAGTGAGTGAGTGAGTGAGTGAGTGAGTGAGTGAGTGAGTGAGTGAGTGAGTGAGTGCGTGCGTGCGTGCGTGCGTGCGTGTGTGCGTGCGTGCGCGCGCGCGCGTGTGTGTGTGTGTGTGTGTGTGTATTTCGTGTTTTAGTAGTAATATTGTTTAGTAGCAATATATATCTATTAATTTTTGATATTGAGTTTTGTTGAAAAGAATATATCAAATATATGCACAATAATATCAATTTTCAATTTTTTTTTTAAATTACTAAGCAATGTAATAAAAATGAAAAAGTCAGAAACAAGCAAACAATTGCGTCAAAAAATAAAAATTCATTAAACATTAAAATCAGAGAAAGAAAACATTAAAATAGTTTTTCAATAAATATATAATGAATGTAAGTTTCGATTTTTAGTTTTCCTCAGAATCGATAAAATAAATTAATTTTCTATTACAATTTATTAATTAATTCAAAAAGACTAATAATAAATTAAATCGAAACGTTCTTAATTAATTATTTATGAAAAAACCTAGTTTTAATCTTTTTTTTCTTTAATTTTGATGTTTAATAAACTATTTTTTATTACTTGTCTGAATTATTTGCTCATTTTTTATCTCTCCATGATTTTTATTAATGTATACACCTGATACTGAGCTTGCGCCGCTAGTTCGTCTCGGTGAAAAGCTTTTTCTTCGGTCCTCGGAATATAATTGCGTTTCGTTTGCATTTGTTCCTAATACGTCTAAGGATCTAAAACATAAATACAGAAAATGTTATTGTCAGATATGCCAAGAATAATTTCAATAATGTATAGAAATCACTTTCTACGAAGGAACAATAGCAATATAACATCATTAATAAAAGAACTTCTTTATTACATATAGTCTTGTCCGTAAGTACATAGCATCCTTTATTTATTGGAAGAGACAATAATAAGAGCCAAAGAAGAAATAATAAAATATCGAAATTGCTATAAAAATAAATGTTACTTTTCAATAAAACTATTTTTAATCGATTTTTCGTTAAATATAAAATGTTTACGTCAATTTATGGAGATGTTTATACTTATGGTCAAGATTGTATTATCGAGTTTTTGTAATAGATCGATGATTATGACATTTCATTCAATTCTTGAAATTTTGTAATTAAATTTTAAGCTTATAATTGTTATGATTCGTTATATTTACACAAGAGATCCGGTGGTTATTTGTGCGTCCGGTGGCTCGGCTTCATAAAAAACTTTTTTTAAGGCTTCCAGCACTGTGACGCCGTCGGTGAATACTCGATATGTCAACAGAAATGTGTTGAGAAAATCAATACTAAGAAACCTGAGGTCGGTCAATCGCTGTAATAGTCGCTCGGGCGTCGCGGAACGGATCTGCGGTATTTTGCAGGAGTTCAAAGTACGACTGAATCTGATATCCACGTCGTCCTTAAACAGCTTTGGGTCGTTCCGGATGGATTGTGGCATCGTGACGGAGCTGGTGTCCGACAACGATCCATGAAGCAGATCGTTAAAGTGAACGTTGTCCATACATTGACTTATGTCACTAACCCACGCTGCTTTTTCCTGTCAAAGTTTGCCGTACCTTAAGGTATTAATACGTATATAGTAGGTACATAATAACAAAAGCAAAAATTTGTAAACTTCGTAATTTTATTATTTTTATTTGTAATCGTTTCAGTCAAATATGAAGTACAACTTTAAAGTATACGCTTTACATCGATTATACACGCGTATAAATAAAAATTTTTTATTCGTCAAGAGATAGCTAACAAAAAAAAATGATCTTGCTGAAATTTATTATATATAAATATTTCAAAATTGATCTAAATACAGATCTAAAATAAAAATAAATACAGATCTAAAAATAATTTTAATTAAATAAGAGAAATCTTATATCCGGTCAAAGCAGATTTCTGGCAATATTTTGTACAATAAATTATTTGCAGATTTAAAATTCTCATTAATATCAAATTATTATAATAATATTTTTATGAAGATGCATTAAAAATTATTAAATTGCTCGTTAATTTTGTTGAGAATGTTTAGCGCACTTTTAAGCACTCGCATTCCAAATGTCCGCAAACCAATAAATTGTTCTCTTATTGCAACACGCTTTCTATCTTCTGCTTGCTCTATGTTTTACTTATTCACTTACATATTTTGCTACTATAGACTATTATAGCATTTTCGCACTGGGAAAATTGGTGCGCACCAACAAAACTGGCGCTGTACTTTAGATGAAAACTGCACTAGTGCAGTAATAATGTAGGTTTAGTGTGCAGTTTAATGGAACATATAATTAGACATCCATTTTATAACACCTTTAAAAATATATATTAACTATATTCAAATTTAAATTACTTATTTTACAATATTCTGATTCATTTATTTATTTAAAATCTTCTTTTTAAATTAAATTTTAACATTACAAGAGTTTTTAAACGTCAAAATGTCATTGCATAGCTATTATTAGAAACATTGAACAATGTCAATTTCTTATAACATTAATTATATAATAATGTAATATTATATTATAATATAATATAATATCATAGCACGAATCTCAATTTCAACATTGCACTGGTCTCCACTGACTTCGAAGAACAGTGAAACAAAAGTTGAACTCAGTACAAGTTTTTTTCACCAGTTTTATCAATAGAACATTAAATACTGAACTCTAGTTTCCACAGTGGAACAACACAATTGCACTCAGTGCGCACCAGTGTTGCATCAGTTTTCCAGTGAAAAACGCTATTACTAACTTCTCTTTGCCTTCTTTAATAGACGATATCCCCCTTTCTTCTTATGTTACATGCCCGCTTTCGTATGCTTTTCGTTATTATAATTATTTTGTGACATTACTGTATTATTATTAATAAAGACTTGTGAGATACGAATAACCACGCGATCTTTTATGTGTTGCCTGCGATAGACATCAAACTTTCACACTTAACAGATTATGGGCTCAGGACACGTGCAGAAATTCAGTGCGTGAAGACTGTGTTTTCTTTCTGATGCTCATTATTATAAAGAGGACAAGATGAGTGAATTCGTAGATCACAAAATTCAGCGATGCAAACTTCCAAGCATGGAAATTCAGATGAATGCGATATTCATATCAAACGATATCCTGGACATAATAACTGGCAATTCCGAAGCAATCGGAAGAATGCCACGAAAGAAGCGGTAAAGAAAATTTGGATGAAAAAAGGCTATGTTTATTTTGTCGTCTACGATGGATCCTGCAGACTTATTCTGTAACTTTTAACGCAAATTTCGTCATCATTATAACATCGTTACGCAGCTTTTTTACCATGATGAAAAAATTGCGCAGCAGCGTTATAATGATAACAAAATTTACGTTGAGAGTTACAGAATAGGCCTGCTGGACAACTTGAGCCTCTCCTAATATGCAAGGTTCGTCAAACGATATGTGGAAGAAATTCCTCGTTTTATATGAACAATGTAGTGAATCTAGTAAATTAATCTTGATGACCAAATTTCACAATTATAGGATGTCGGCGGATGATCGCGAAGCATATTGCAAAGGTAGAAAATATGACCAGACAATTGACAGATCTGAACGAAAATATTTCAGACATAACTATTATGGTCAAAATTCATGGTAGTTCGCCATTCAAGTATAATGCATTTGTAACGAGGTAGCTTGGGATAGCGTGGATGCAAACTCTAGAAAATCTGATGGAAGGAAGAGAGCTGGATGACAGCGATGGATGATGCAACGAGTGCTTTAACAGTCGTGAACGCGTAAGTAAGCCGCATATCCCACGATAAAAAGGATAATCCTAAATCATTCGACTATAAGAAAAAGGACGTAGTTTCTACTGTTATAAGAAAGGCCACGTTTTAAAATATTGCCAAAAAAGAATTCAATCTCAAAACTCTACGACTCACAAACTACAAGGACAAGATGAAAATCATGGCGCATTTATAGCAGAGACAGATGATACAAGGACAGTTAATCTAAAGGACTCTTGGACAGTGGAGCATCAAAACATATATCTTTCCGTCATGACTGGTTCCACGATTTTCAAGAAGTAAATGATTCTGTTGCAATAGGTAATAGAACTATATGCCAAGTTAAGGGACGTGGAATAATTAACATGAAGCAAAAAATTGACAATCAATGATTGACGGAAGACTTCGTAATGCACTTTATGTACTGTCCCTCAACAGAAATCTATTCTCCGTGCGTGCCTGCACAAAGAAAGGACATCAAGTTATCTTTAATGCCACATCACAATCAGTCAGAATAGAATATTCATGGCTTTTGGAGTATCTCCTGAGGTAAATTTTATCGCATGTTGTTTCAAACCTGTAAAGAGAAGCAAACGTAATTGCCGCCTCAAATCTACGTTTATGACATGAACATCTTGGTCACGTGAGTTTAAAGTTGCTTCTCGAGATGAACAAGCAAGGGTTCCTGAATCTTGGAAGAATCTTTAAAGATACTAAATTATTTTGTGATCAAATGGGAAAGCAGCACAGACGCTCGTTCAAGAATACAGAATCTAGAGACATAATGCTAGAAAAACTTATTTACACGGATGTGGGCTCATGCAGAACGAGTCAATAGAGAAGGACATCGCGTTTCTACATCATTTTCAAAGATGATGCATCAAGTTTTACACATACATACTTCCTTCGACATAAATCGGACGTCTTCGAGAAATTTAAAGAATATTATGCTCTTGTAACGAACAAGTTCAATCGATCAATCAAAGCTATTAGGATGGATAATGGAAAGGAAAACATCAACAATATGAAATCCTTCTTGATGTTTCAAGAAGTCCAGTTGGAGATGACAGTCCCTTATACGCCAACAAAATGGCTGTTCAGAAAGGCACAATAGAATACTATTAGAGAAGGCTCATATCAATGTTATATGCCAAAGAGCTACCATTTCGATTGTGGGCCGAAGCCATAAACACGGCCGTACATATATATATAATCGAACTCCGTTATCTCAAAGATGCTCGAATCCCATACGAATTATGAACTAGAAAACAGACAAAGGACTATTTCAAAACCTTTGAATGTGAGGTCTATGTACAGCGAAGAAAATGGGAGGCAAAATAAAAAAAGTATGATGTTCGTTGGATATCAAACAGAATCAATTGGATATCAGCCAATTATCGCTTCTATAATATTGAAATAGGCACAATCAAAATATTCCGTGACGTCACATTTAAATTTATGAGAAATCCGAGCACACGGGTATTTCGAACGAGAATGAAATGACTCTACCTCTCTACACTTCTGATCCAGAGAGAGAAAACAAAACTAACAATATTCAATAAAAGAAAACCGATGGTTTACCAGGTGTATAAGCTTAAATCCGCTGTTTTTTAGTCAGAAAAACACATTTTTTTTCCTAGGAAGCAAAAACAAATTTATTCAAAGTACTTGCCTTCGCTAACTATACATTTTTCTCATCTTTCGGGCAATTTGTGTATACCAAAAAAATTCCTCATCTTTCGAGGCAAATCACTCATCAAGCCATTTTCGAACTTTCTTTCTAAGAATTGAAGTGCCACTCAGCGAACGCGTGGCTCATCGACGAAAACAGGTGATAGTCAGAAGGTGCCAGGTCTGGTGAATAAGCGGAATGGGATGGCACTTCCAAGTTGAGTGTCCCCAAGTAGTTTTGGACCATTGTTGACGTGTGCGATGGTGCGTTGTGGAGGAAAATCAGCTTGTCATGTCTTTTCCGATAATGCGGCCTTTTTTCACGCAGAGCACGGTGCAATTTGATCAGTTGTTGGTGGTAGCGATGAGCATTAACAGATTCATCAGGTTTTAATAGCTCGTAGTAGATGACACCCTCCTGATCCCACCAAACGCACAGCATCGTCTTCCATCCGAAGCGATTTGGTCTTGAGAAAGATGTTGATGGTTGGGCGGGATCAACCCAAGATTTCTTGCGTTTAGGATTCTGAAAATAGATCCACTTTTCATCGCCTGTCACAATCCGATGCAGGAACGACTTTCTTTTTTGTCTGGCAAGCAGAATTTGGCATGTGTTTTGGCGTCGCTCCATCTGCCTATCGTTCAGTTCATGCAGCACCCATTTTCCGATCTTTTGAACCTTCCCCGTGGCATGTAGCCGCATGGAAATGCTATTTGAGAAACACCCAATTGCTCGACAAGCATTTTTTGCGATTGGATATCGTTCTCGTTCAAAAGAGCCTGCAATTGACAGTCCTCAATCTTTCTGGACCGATTTTCACGCTTCTTGTCCCTCAGATCAAAATTGTCGTTATTGAACCGGCGTCCATGAAACCAATCTCTGCATGTTGTTTCCGATAAAGCATTGTCGCCATAGGCCTCCACAAGCATTCGATGCGATTCGGCAGCCGATTTCTTCAAATTGAAACAGAAAAGCTTTGCTTTCCGCATATGCTTTTTTTAGCAAAAAATTAGACATGATTACGAAAGAAAAAATGTATGTTGTTGTATGAAATTGCTGATGATGTGCACTAGTTAATGTTGACAGATGTCAAACACATAAAAAAAAGTGTATTGTGTGCCCAGGATAGCTTTGTACGCTCACTAATGCCACCTATGAGCAAACAGCGGATTTAAGCTTATACACCTGATAAGAGGTGTTGAGAAGTTAGAAGGCGAAGAAACAACGAAGATACTATATGAGGATGACAATGATTCAGAGCGAGAAGAACCTCATCATAATCTCAGAGACAGAGCGCTAATAAGGAAACCAGAAAAATACAAGACAAATTTCACCGAGTTGAGAAAATCGTTGACTTACGAGGAAGCTGTCACAGGATCGTACACCAAAAAGTGGAAAGAAGCTCTCAGAAAGGAACTTGATACTCATGTCAAGAATCACATTTGGAGCCTCTAATAGAACAGTCGGATATAAATGGATCTTTAAGGTGAAGGAATCGTCAGATGGAAATCAGCTACGACACAAGACTCGATTTTGTGCAAAAGATTTTACCCAAAAAGACCGCAAGAGACTATGAGGAAATATTTGCTCCTGTAGTAAGGTATGAGTCAATCCGTACACTCTCCTAACCACAGCAGCGGAACATGATTTACAGATGACACAATTTGACGTAAAGACCACCTTTCTTTATGCAAATTACAAGAAGAAATAGATATGGATGTTCCGGAGGGTCAGGCTTATACATCGACGATGATATGATATTCGCGGAAACAGAGAATCTCGCGCTCAATGAAATTGTGGAAGGCACTGAAAAGTAGTTTCGACATTACTGTATGTAGTCCAAAGTTTATTGGGATTCAAATTGAGCATGATAAGGAGAATCACTATTTTATATAGCAGAAGAACGACCATATATTGATCGTAGCATTGCTCGTTTTAATATGAGAAAAGCGAAAACTGTTAGTGTAATATGTCAATAACTCCTCATTTAATTGCCTCAATTATGAATGACAAAGGTACTGGAAATGAAGAGTATCCCTATCGTGAGGCAATCAGCTCTTTGGTGTGTCTGATTAATACGTCCAAATATAGCATTCGCCGTAAACGCTTTAAACCGTTATCTCACATACTATACCCATGCATATTGGAGCGCTGTTAAATATATTCAGATATCTTCAAATTACTGAACTAGGGAGTTATAGAAAAACTAATGTAAAAGCAGTCCTACTCGCTTACTTGGATGCTAGGGATCTAGTCATCCGACATTCTACATGGGAATATATTTTTATGCTCTCAAATAGTCCCATTTCTTGATGTTCACAACGATAAAAATTGGTCTCTTTGAGTATGACTGAAGCTGAATATGTAATTAAATGAAAACTTTCAAATGATGATATTCATAATTCTAGCAATAAGGCAACTGATCTATTGATAATTAAAGCACGATAAAGCTAGTTAAGAACTCAGAATTTCATCAAAGAATTAAACATATAGACATACACTTTCATTTTATTAGAGAAAAACTTATTCAAGACAAATTGTGCATAAAATATGTTAAATCGGAAGAATAGTATGCAGATTTTCTTACGAAAGCTCTCCCAAAAGAAAAATTCGTTACATTGTTAAATGCAATAGGAATGTATAGATACATAAAAGCACTCGAACAGGGAGAGTGTTGAGAATGTTCAGTGTACTTTTAAGCACTCGCGTTCCAAATGTCCGCGAATTAATGAACTGCTCTTTTATTGCAACACGCTCTCTAGCTTCTGCTTGCTCTATGTTTTACTTATTCACTTACTAATTTCTCTGTCTTCATACTTATTAACTTCTCTCTGCCTTTTTTAATGGATATTATAATATGTTCTTGCCTTTTTCATTAACGTTCCCATTTTTATACGCTTTCCGTTATTATAATTATTTTGTGACATTACTATTATTATTAATAAAGGCTTGTCAGATACTAATATACGAATAACACGGTCTTTTGTGTGTTGCCTGCACCATTCCATACTTAACAAATTTAATAAATGATATTACTATTCTGATTCTGCTCATGATAACATTTCAATATCAAAAAAGATTTTGACGCGTGATTTGCAGAACCAGTATATATGCGTCATAAATTCACACAGAATTATTTAAACACTAAGATCCACTTTGACTAAATAGTATTTCTGTTATTTAATTAGATTTATTCTTATTAGATCTATTTTATCGACTCAAATTCGTATCGTAAAAATAATTTTATTTAGAACATCAAAATAATTATGTAGGACGCTCAAAAACTAATTGCTAGAATCTTAAACCTTTTTCCAGCATTGTTAGCAACACACTTAAAACGTTCTATGTAATTTTAATTCAACAAAATTATTTTCAGGGAGAAAATTACTTTGTAAAAATAACTCATTGAACAAGTAATGATTTCAGAAACAAGAATAACCACTCATTACTGATTTCGAGAAGAAACTTGTATCTATTACTGTTGTATTCAAAAAAAGGAATGAGTTGTACAATTTCTTATTTACTTTTTTATCGAATGTTGAGTATCCTTTTTTCAGAGAAATTGTTTTGGTCACTAATTGGCCAACTCAATATGAGATCTATATAATAGTTATGATAATATGGTTACTCAAACAACACATAGTGCTGTTATGTTTTCTTCTCTTGAAATTTGCTTAAACACATTCCATATATATGTATTGTACGTGTATAAAATAACAATTATATTCGTTATCATTACAGAAAAAATATATAATCGTGTTAATGTTACAAATAAGAAAATATAACATCATTATTTGTTATAGAAAAAAAGTAATTATCACGACGTTACAAGTAATTAATTCTCAACTCTGATTATTTTCAAAGTTCTGTGTCTAAATAAATTTTTAGATACTTCAATAAGATAATTCTTTCCGTGTATGAGTATCCTATATAATATCCTATATAACAAGATTGTTGTTTTAATACAATTTTATGTATAATTTAAACTTACTTGCATGGTAGGCGCCACGAGATGGACGATCACCTGCGGTCCACCGGATTTTATATCAAGTACAATCTTGAAATCGCGATTCTGCAACTGGGAGGTTCCACTGCCGCTACCACTTCCGCTACTTTCACTGATGCCGCTTGACATCGAACATACTGACAGTCCTAAAATTAGTTTACAGTTGCTACTTGGTAGCACTGAATAAATTCTCTACCATTTGACACAACTTGCAATACACCTTTATATTTAAAAAATACATGAAATTGGATATAAATATAGCAAAATGAGAAGAAAGTTTACATTGTGTACAAAATAATTTAAGTAATTAATAGCGTGTATGTTCTTTTTATAATCTTAATACGGGAGAATGGAGTAATGACAAATGCGGAATAATGGCAGATACAATAATATCGATATATTAAAAACAAATCTTATTTCTTCATTTATCGACAACTCAGTTGTCACAAAGTGTTAGATAGTGGCAGAATAAGGTTGCGCATAGAATTCAAGGTAAATATAATTGAATTTTTCGGTCCTTTTTCAAATAATTTTTTTGCTAAATGAAACTGCATACAATTATTGTTGTGTAAATGATACAAATGAGTTACGCTAAAAATAAAATAAGCTCAAATCAAACAATATTTTTTATAATCAATATATTTTATCTATAGCTTCGATCTAATCTCTAAAAAAAATTATATTTTGTTATTCTTATGACGGGGGATAATGACGAACGAATTGGATGAGACAATCCCTAACGATCGCCATTAATTCCTTTCTATTTTCACAAATATCTGTTATGTAAATGACTCAATAAAACACACAGTCTTGACCTTACGCAAATTGTAAATAAAAATTCAAAATTTCATTTGTCAAAAGATGAAAGAAACATGCTTTCAATTGAGTAATAACATCACAAAAAATCATAAAAAAATTTTAAGAGGGTGACCAAATAAAAAAGATATAGTACCAAAGATAAAGTACCAAAGAAGAGAAAAAAGAAAGAAAAGAAAAAAAGAAAAAAAAGATTAGAAGATGACTTTTGTGATAATTAGTACTCTAATCGTGATTATTCTATGATACCTAGTCGAAAAATTACAAACAGCAAGAGGTTTGTTTTGTTATTAAAAATTTATTTCATGTTCAAATCTAATAAAAAATGACAATAGACGTAAATAAACAAATAGTGTATAATTATAGGCAATTAAAAAACATTTCTTGGCTTTTGTTTTATTTCATTTTCTCTTTAGGTATTTCGTCATTACTCCACTCTCCCTTACATTGATTGAACATATTATCAGTTTTTAATTAAACATTTCTGTATTGCCGATTTAAGAAGATTTCAAAGAAAGCAAATCAAGTCATTAATTCATTAATTAATCATACCATCATCATCTATGGCGCCCTGGTCACTCGGATCTTCAATCAGCACCGCATCGGAAAGGGGTATCTTGCCAATCTGTGCAACCAGATTTAAGCGGCCATCATCATCGGACTGTCGCGTTGTGAGCAACAGATGATTCGAGAAAAGAAAACACTGTCTAACAGCCTCCCTGTCGCTCGCGGCTTTGCCGCCAAAAGTAGCGCTCAATCTACTTCGCGCACCACGCGGTTTATCTACGAGTTGTATGAGTGTACCTGAAAGAAGCCAGTGAGACAATTAGATCAGATTTATGTAAAGTCGATCAGATATTTATACAATTATTATTAACATCACACGAATAAATAAAGTCCTCGTCGGAGAAAATAATGCTTGATAAAAATAATTTCGTCTTCCTGACGTGTTCGAGTTTCCTTGAAATAATCAATACAATTAGGGGAAGCCGCCAATGCTCATTTAAAAATAGCACGTTGGACGTGTTGCCGCGGCGAATACGAAATACACAGTATCAGGTCTCTGCTGCTGACGTCATACAGAAATTGAAATTTATTTCATTCAGCTCTTGATATTAAGGATTTCTTTTCATTTAATGCTCGCAGCATTCATAAAATCATTTCATCTTTGTTGTTTATCAAATATTAAACAAAAACAAATAATATTTGCGAGTGTGAGTATCAAGTGAAACGCGCACCCTAAATATTCTCAATAATGAGAAGCATATTTTTGAAACTGTGAATCGAAATTTAAACTCGCTGAGATTCTTTCATCAGATTAATTTTTCTCCAAGTGAAGAAAGCAGATAAAATTAAACAAAAGCTTCGATGAGAATTTTAGAAAACAGCTTCAATGTCTAACTCAATCAGATCAATTGAAATTAGATATAGTTCACATTTTTTTTTTTTATTTAGAAAGAAACATTGCATACTTATATTTCTACAGATAAATCAAACAAAATAGAAACTTTTGAATCAACTTTTCCTTGAAGAAAATAATTTCATCTGATATCATGTGTATTTTACATATCCATTTTCTTATGGAGAATTATTATTTATTATTCATTTTTTGAAGATTTCAATCGAGATTTCCCTTTAACATTATTGAACGAAAAACAACGTGTGTACCTGCAGACTTATCCAGATAAAAAGCTATTGCTGATTCTTAAGCTCCCGAATATCCTTGGTCCCTATCATATCACACACATTGCTTGGTCCCATCTATCTCGCGGCTATGTTAACGAACTCGCGAAACATCCATGATCCAGTGTGTAACCATGCCAGATTGATAGACCAACAAAATGGCAATGCCACGAATTGGTTGCGGCTTGTTTCGTTCTTTCGTTCGTTCGACCTCTAGCCTCGCAATATTGCTGAATATTGTCTCACACACAGAAACAGATTTCGAACAAATCTTAGTCCTCATCACCCTCAAACGGAATGTGATGTTCGCACCGTCTGATCTTTTTGCTGTGACGAAAAACGAACGAGAGGTGATCACATTCGCGAGATGGTCTTTGCCCTGCCGTCGGCGAGAGCGCGAGAGACGTTTACGTGATAACCATGTGATGTGGCGTCAAGCACGAGGATTGCCAGGATCGTGTTTATAAGGCTGGCTTGTGAGATTTTTACTACTTGAAATGGTCTTGTGCTACTTTATCATTTGCTACTCTTAGAAAGTATGCGATGTTTCAGCTTCATTTTTTGAAATATTCTCCTTTTTTCGTTAACAATAATATTAATATTTTAATATAAATACAATTCCTTGCAAATATAATTAACTTCAATTTTAAGAGCCTCTTTTCGCGTGATACTCAGATCATTATTTGATATTCTTAATAATATTTTTAAGATTTAAATTGAATATTAAAATTAAATTTTAAATATTCTTTAATACTTAAAATCGTAATTAAATGTCAAAAGAATCTTTTTATCGCGATCGAATTTAAAACAACTGATAAAGTTACAATTTCTCTAACGTATGACATTCCGCTTGCGTGCCACTATCTCGTAATTTGCTATCGAGCCATGTAATCGATTAACATAAGAATTATTTACTTGATGAGAACCCGCTAATAGTAGAACAGTACGTCGCCCCTGGCAGGACACATTGCGCAGGATCGAGATGAAACCGAATACGAAAATATATATCGACGCGACTAAGTCGCGTCATCGATTTCGAACGTGTAACTATGCGATTGCGCCTTTTAACCCACGTTCCATCTCTTACGATGGAGAAGTCCGTCGAGCTTTACCGACAGCGATCAAGTCTAGAAATGAGTTTCTCAGCCAAGGATAAACAGTAAAAGATGCGAACTACAGCCTCAGTTTTATCGACATCGACAAAGTATGTTAATTCTCACAGAACAAGTCATTATGATATCAAAATGACTCCAAAATAATCATTAAAAGTTATTTTTCAATTATTTTCGATTCATTTTAATGTCATTTTGACATTACTTGTTGTTTTGCTTGGGCTCTTCAACTTCTTTCTATATGCAAAAAATTATCTTTTATATGTATATGAACAAAATACAATTTCTGAATTGTGATTATAATTTGTTAAATTCTATTTGAAGATGATTAGAATGAAAAATGATAATATGTGTTATCGCTAGAACATGAAATAATTTTAATTTTTACACAAATCTATTACGACATTTTAATTACACAGTATTTAAATATTTTTATCCAGATAACACAATTACATTCTAAAAACGTTCTACAAATATTTTCCAGGAATTTTACATATTCTCAAAAAATATGGATAAGTGTAAAAGGCGTTCTAGGAATATTTGTAGTATGTTTAATGTTGAGAACTCTTTTCGTAATTATATAAATAAGAAAGTTATTATAAAGTTTTCTCAGAATATTTTATAATAACTTTCCCCCTTATCTATAATAATAATTGATGGAAATTCTATGGACTTTTCTAAAATTATGAAAATAGCTACAATTGAAAATGTTATAAATATTCCTAGATCATCCCCTTATACTTTATACGAATCTTTCGAAAATATTCCAAAATTCCCAGAAAATATTCATTAGAACATTTTTAGAATGTGTAATTGTGGTATCTGAATGTATACTTGAAATAAGCTTTACTTAAAAAGATATGAATCCAAAGTATATTTAAATTATGAAAGAGAGTATTGATCTCTCATTTTACTCACCCTGTCTAACAAAGACTTGATTGACGTCCAGTAAAATATCGCATCCTTCGACAATCATACGCTCCACTGCTAGATTTTTTCTTAGATTTTCAGTTTCGCTCACCTGGAAAATAGGACATAATCGATTAATATATTAAGTAAATATATTCAATTAATATTTAAAGTTAAGGTAAGATATGAGCTTATATGAAATAAATTGACAAATACCTCATCATGCATTTGCCTCGAGAGATCCTCTAGTTGTTGCCTGGCATTCTGAAGGCTCTTACGTTCCACATGATCATATGGCGTATGTGCCAATAACTCGTGCAAAGTAATTATATATCTTGGAATCTAAACGAATAAAATAAGTAACTGGATAAAAAAAAACAACTTTTGCTCAAGTTCTACTAAAATTAGAGAGAAAAAGAGAAAATTAGGAGAATAATTGTAACGCAAAACTTGTCAAATAAATTTGAAATTGCAATGTCCAAGAATAGAGATACACACAAATCAGAAATTAATTAGTAGTCTAATATAAATTACAGCAGTAAAAAGATCTTGCTATATTTAAATTAGATGTAAATTATATTTGGCCAATAAATTCTCTTCAAAGGAATTTTCTGCATTCCGCGGAATTTGCGGAAGTGCGCGATGGAATGTATATTTTTCTCATCCGTCGAACTTCATTCATTTTATAGGATCGTCAGCTCTCATGCAATATTCATGGAAGCTTTCAAACTATTTCATACAATCGATCATTCCCAAAGAGACATTCGCATCATTGAGATAATCGTTATATTTTTTTATTTTATTTTTCGTGCAGGAATTTGCTTTCTTGAGAAAAGAACAGTGCAAAGAAAATAATGTCGCACGGATGAAACATTATTGATGATGTTCCTTTCTCTTTCCTTCGTAACGATAATAATATAACGATACTATTGAATTTTCCGAAACACTTGTGTCGAGCTTCTATGCTTCACGTATAACATCGATTTTATCTGCATGTAGCAATCTTACCTGATGCATGGGATATGTTAGAAAGATCTCCAAGGATCGTCCGTGGCAGGCAGTCTTGTTCTCCAACCTATTGAGCAACGCCACGAACGGTGACGATTGCTTGCACTCAGTCAACACTTGAAGGCTATAGTGGTGGTTTCTCACGTACTCTTGATATATGGATAACATCGGTAGCAACATGTCAAACAAGTCACCTGCATGTATTCACAATATGCCGTGATTGATCGATATACAACCTCTATCCACATTATTCTTTCTTACGTAAGATAATATACTCTCATAAATTAATATTGTTAGAGGGAAAATTTTTAGATACTTAAACTCGCGAAATTCTTGCGTCTCTTCGATTCACCTTTATAGACATGGATTTGTTAGAGCATGGGAAAAAACGGTTACGGTTGCGACGGCCAAAAAGTCGCCCATCAATATATTTTTTGATTATAAGAATTATAGTACGATTGTGATAACCGTAAGATTTGCATGCTCAATGGCTGTAAAGATATATCCATCTTACAGTTATTACAACCATGTGATGGACGAAAATTATTATTATTTATCACGGTTGTGGTAACCGTAATATTTTTTTTATGAAATTTACAAAATTGTACATCGCAATTGTGATTTTTCTTAAGAATCGCAGTGAATATAATATATACTTACATATATACTGCGCAACGAGATTTTTATTTTATATTTTAAATATTAAATTACGTATAAGCATATATAAATGTTTATTCACTATATAAAAAAATTTCACGAATTAATAATAAAGAAAAACAAATTTTAAATAGGTTAATTGGACCATATTTGGTATTAAAAATTAAACCATTTAATATATTAATCGGAAGCAAAAGTACGTTCAGTATTCATACAAAAGAAATAATATGTTGCTAAAGTATGTATCTAAAAATTTAGATATGGATCTGAAAATAATTTTGTTTGAACCAAAATAATTATTAATTATGTAAGATACTCAAATTGTTGACTAAAATGTCAAAATCTTTCGTAGCATTGTCATCAATGCTTTTAAGTATTCATAATTATTTTGATGATTCAACAAAAATTATTTTCAGATTTATATCTAGCTAAATTTGTTAATATTTCAGCAAAACCGTTCTTTCTGTGTAAATCGTGTAATGAGATAATTAATAAAGAGATAAAATTTTTATTTTTCATTTTTCTATATGTATAAATATTTAATAAATAAATATTACAAAAGTGATTTTCAGCTGTATTTACAATTTTAAATCGCATGTAAACTTAATCACATGAGATTTAAAATCGTATGCGATTTTGTAATTAAAAATTCAATTGTATATCGCGAACAATAAAAATAAATCGCAACATTATATATTACAATTCACACATTTCTGTTTAAGTGATATATATATATTAAATGATAAATCAATATATTGACACACATTTCTGTTTGTCAATATATTGATTTATATCACTTAAAATAGTTTTAAATATATCCATACCTAAAACTAAAGTGGGCCAGCTCTCCATACGCGAGGTGAGACCCTTCAGGAAGATTTGATGGAGAAACAGCACGGTTTCGCTATTCAAAAATATGCTATTCACATCCTCGTGACTACATGGGGGTTTCTTTGAACTGGCAGCCATCTTGAAAGGCCTCAGAAAACAGCTTACTAAAATCTCCATCTGCTCCGTATACTCCTCCTCGGCCTCCACCATTTGGAATACCAGGCTAAAATAGTAGGATATACGTTTAATACCATTGGTAATGCAAATTAAATAAAGCCAATAACTGTCGACATTACATCGCAAATAAATAAAATATAGGAATGGTATGATTAAGCGAAAATCTCTCGGCAAGCGAGAGAATGATTTTATTCAGCCGCGGAATAAAAATAATATATAAGTCTATTCATTATATATATAGCAATCACATAAGAGTACATAATTTTATTTAATAAAAAAAACCTATGCTACTTAACATCTTTTGGTCTTTTTTTTTGAAAATTATATTCAAACTCACTTATGACGTTTATTTCCGTAGCCACGCAAAACGTAACTGAAATGACAAGCGCGGTGACATGACAAGCCATTAATGGAAAAGCGAAATGCGCAAACTAGTTGGACATCATTGGTTTTATGCGATAAAGCAGCAACAATTACCTGTTCCGTTTGCGCATGCTCTCGGCATGTGGACTCTTGATGTACTGTTCAACAATTTGCTTCCAACGTCGTCGGCACAGCCAACCCCTGAAAAAGCTTTGAACCTTCTTAACTTTCTGCATTTCAATAGAGCCCTCCGAGATATCGCGTAATCCGGGAGCGAAGCCGCCGGAACTGTGAGCACCGACACTGTATGAATGGAATGTGCTGTACAAACTTCCGGTACCTTGGGACATAGTTCTTTGAACCGCCGGTCGACTGGCATAAATCGGCATTACAGAAGGCCTTAGCTCTTTTTTTAGGGCACATAGCTGTAATGAGAATCTCTCATCGCAAAATCCGTAATATCACATAAAAAATAATTCCTAACAAACATCTTCTCGTATTTCTTAAATAAATCGTTTTTAACGATTTTAAATGTAATTTCTTCAATAAACCAAATGGAAATGCTTAAACAAAATTTAAATTAAATGTTGAATAAGCACTTGGATAAAATATTATCAATTCTCCTACAACATAATAATTTCATTAGTTTTATATGATATCAGCTTAATTATCAAACTTAGACATTCATAAATAAGATAACTCCGGTATATACGCCGCATCTAACAAAAACTTAATTTATTAATTATTTACTATGTTTAAAATAAATGAATTATACCAGTAAAACTTTGTACTGTCTATAGAAAAAAAAATCTATAATACTTATTTTTCGTATTAAAAAAAAGAATTTTTTGAAACTCTCTCTCTCTCTTACTCTTAGATTTTTAAACATAATAAACATTAATCAACAATAAAAACTACGAGCTAAATTTTAATATATTTAAAACTTTTCGGACGTTTTGACTTTTTTGTCAGTCTTTCATTTTTGCTGTATACATATATTTTATAGAAGTGGGTTCATAGAGAGAGGAAAATGTAAACTCATAGAAGAGGTAAAATGTATAGCTCATGAAAAATTTACAAATAATACTTGTATAAGTAAGACATAAAATAATAACTTATAAAATATGTTTGCAAAATTTTATTAAGGAATAAAAATGATAAATATGAAATAATAATACAAAGATAATGATTATAATTTTTTATATATTACGAGTGTTATGATATTACATATTTTACGTAATGCGTTTATTGCATTTAGTGCACTGAATTTAATCTACGCACTTTGTATACATACTTTGTATACATACTTTGGGCATAAATCTCGCTCGCTAAAAATGCTGCATGTTCCAAATAGGACATACAAGACAACTAAACAAAGAATACAAGAGTAAAGCACTTGTATTTCGTTACAATATGCTTTATTCCTCTCATGTATCACGAAATAACCACTATGTCTTTTGCATGTCCTACAGTAATCATTTTATATAGATTATAATTAATGATGGCGCTATTTATTAAAGTGACAAATCGATTCAACTCACGATAATTTTATTAATATTAATAGTAAAAAAAATTGAAATCATAACATAATATTAATATAATATAAAGGCTTATTGCAATTGCAAGAAAATTACTCTCATTCTCTCTGTTTTTTCTAACTTCTACGGCGTAAATCCTCGCGCGTCGTATATACACCGTAGTTACTCTAGATGAAATTAATGAAGGAGTTAAGACTAGTGATGCTACTCGAGTTAAAAACGAAAGCGAAGTTAAATTTTAATTTCAAAAGTACTCGGAAAGTTATTTTGATATTTATTATCACGGAAAGAATGGTCGGGCTTTAAAAATTTAACGAGATACATAGATCAGAATTAAAATAATATTAAACGGTCAAAATAATTATATAGATCAAGCTGATTGTCAGAATGTCAAAACTTTTTATAGCATTATTACACTTGATATCTTATATATAATTTTTTTATACTCCAACAAATTATTTTTAGATTTGTATTTAGCTAAATTTTTAATGCAAAATAATTTTTTTCCATGTAGAAATTAAAATTTAATTACGAAATGTATAACAAACAATTTAATTAATTTGTGTGACATTGTAATGCGAAAATAATTGAACTTTAAAAACAGTTACATATACATATAGTAATAAACTACATATGTAAAATATTAGAAAAGAAACCTTTTAATCATTTTCCGAAAAAAAATTTTATCCGCACTATATTATAATCTATATTATAATCTTTGAAGTATTAATATTAATATTAATATTAGTATTAATATTAATATTAATAAAATAAAAGTAAAAAATTCCTCATGTGATATGTGTATAGGAAATTTGGATAAACTTCCGAAAATCTAAAAGTTCCGATTCTCTTGTCGATTGATGACATAATATGTCCGATGAATACATCTAATATTCGAATAAATGAACAAAAAATGAATGATAATATTCATGCAAATATATTTCTTTTTTATTCGTTAAGAAACGAATAAATATTTTTTCATTCCATTTGAATAAATATTTTTTTAATATAATTACGAATGTTTTTTTTCGTATCCATTTTTATTCTGTATTATCTTATCACTTATAGCTTGAAAAACCTACAAGAGAAAACAGAAATCTTTAAAATGAATGGCTACGATTACATCGTGCACTTAGCCCGCGATTTATACGATGGCGTCCTTGTTTAACCTATAGATAAAACAAAAACTATTTTTATTGAGAATAAATAATATATCTTGGAATTTAATATCCACAGACCATAATAAATATCGCGCCCAAGATATCCTATAAAATATTTATATAACTGGAATTATATCGAAATATTAGGTATGGGAAAAAGTTTGTGGCGTTTTTCCCATTAAATGGCATTAAAAAAACGCCACGAACTTTTTCCCACACCTAATATGTATGGCGCTCTATCAAATAAATAAATTTATAAATAAACAATGTATATCTTTCTAAAATATTTTTCAAAATTTCTAAGTTTCCTTTATAAAATCTGAATATTACAATGACAAATTCATTTTTTTACTTAGAGTCATCAAAATACCGGTTATAGTTAAGAGATAACGATTGCTTATTGAAATTTTCTTTTTCAGTTTATATTTTGTTTGAATGAATATAATGCGTTAAATATTCATAGCTTTTTATGAATGAATATTTTTTGAAAACATTCAAAATTTTGAATGAATATATGATTACATTTTTTTTATGTTAAAATTTTGAATAAATACAATTTGAAGCTTAATTATTAATTTTTGTATTCATCGAGCATACAACTGTATTTTAGAGCGCTGATTACGATCATTAAAATTGCCGACAATGTCATTTTCTAAATCAAATTTGGAAAAACCGATTTTTAAAAATATTTTTTTACATTTGATATTGAAAATGACTTATCAATGATTTTTCATGGTCACATACATTATCAACATATTAAAATACAGTTATAATAACTAAGTCGCGCGCCCCCAGACAGAGGAGAAAAGGTAGAATTAATGAGAGTCGCTTCGCGTAGAAAATCGTGTGCTCATTGGCAAGAGGGGGAGATAAGGTGAAAGTCGGTCACTTTCAATGTTAAATGTGAAAAATATAGTTTAATATTTGACTTTGAAAATGATCTTGTCAGCAATTTTCATAATTGTATTCGTAATCAGCACACCAAAATATAGTTGCAAATCGATAAGAAAATCAAAACTTTCAGGTTTTCGGAAGTCCATTCGGAGATTTTCCAAGAATTGATGATGAAGATTTGTTACAAAATGGTTTTACTAATTATATAATAAAATGTCACAGAAGATATTACCGAAGTTGAAATAAAAAAAGTGCACGCAGCACGAATCAAAATTACCGGGAAAAAGTATCATAAAATATATATATTCACTCATAAAAAAACTGAATATAATACATATATGTATATAAAATATGCATATGTGACTAACCTCTGCTCGGAGTTTTTTTATTTCCGACGCCAATTCCTCGCATTGCTGGGTGTACTGCCACTTGGCCGTTTTCTCGCTCTCAACAATTTGCAACAGGTGCAGATGTTTCTGCTCGAGTTCCTCTTTTTGTAGCAACAATTTGTTGAAGCTAGAATCAATATTCGAAAAAAAGAAAGCCAAGTTAGACTTAGCTCGTGTGCTGCGCTTAAAGTATTATTTAAGTGGAGAAATAGGGAAAATAAAATAGTTGATGTAATGTATGTAACCCGAAAAAATGTATGAAGTATACCTTTCAGGAATTTTGAGGAAATAAAATTATAGTTTTCTGCAGTCACGTATAAAAAACGGAATTTCGCAGAATTTCATAATTTCTAATGACTTGAAAACCAGTAAAAAAATTCACACGCAATGTAGTTTTGATCCTATATTTTTTATGTATAATTCGATCTTTATTTAATATAATTCTCTATTTTTATATATTTTTTTAATCTGAATTTAAATTTTTTTTAACAAAGAAATAACTGCAAATCGTTGAAGAATTCCGACTTTAGACTACAAAGAAAGAATTATAAAAATGTAATTACATTGGTACTCTCTGAAAAAATTATTTCAATTGTAAATTAAACTAATATATAAACTACTAAACAATTGATAAGTTTTCTTAGAATTTCTTTTGTTATTTCACGTAATTAATGACGTGTTATGTTTACATCTTATTGGCATAATCCTCTGAAAAAGAGGATCCGAATTTAGGTTCCGTAAAGTGATACAAATGATGAAATACGAAGCAAAGCATAATGTATCTTTCCCCGGAGAGAAACATGTCATGAAAGAGGATATGCAACGTGCATATTTTTTTCATGCTAAGTATTATTGCAAAATTATATATAATGCGAACTACTATAACACTGTTCCACAAAAATAACTTTTTTTCAAATATAAGAACGAGAAAAAATCATTTCTCGTAGCTTTTTGGACGCTAAGTACGATCAAATTATTCTTAATTTCTCTTAGGACTGCCTCAAAAAAAAGTCTAACGACGGTTTTCAATTCTTCATTGCTCGTGTGTCCAGGATTAATACTCCATCCTTAGAAATTCGCTAAATGTATGATACTGTAATTTATCAGAGCTGGGCATGTATTTGAAATAAGGGCCTAATTTAGGCCGTTTCCCAAAGTGGATCACTCGCTGTTATATATAATTATATGATTAATTTAACAGATGACAGTAGTAATTCGATCTATACGACTGCATTGATTCACAAATCATATTATTCATTCTGTTTGAATAAAAACAGGAAAAATTGATACGTCGTGATTGTGATGTAATATTCCGTAAATAATTGCTTTCTATAATTATGAAAACATGATATTAATTTCTGTAGTTCATATTATTGTATACTACTCTATATTTATATTTTACAACATTATATTTAGTTTATATTTTTGTCACAACGTTTGTTTATAATTAAAGAAAAAGAACTTTTTGTATTGTGATACCAATGTGAGCCACGTCCAAGCACATACGTAAGTGACATTTGTCACAAATATGTTCATTGTGTGGGATTAAGTAAAAATTGAAAGGATGGGCACAATAAAGACACAATTCTACTTAGACTCTTTTTCCTTTAGCAATTAGTTTTTTTATGTAATATTGATCGTAATAGAGAAGATTTATAGCAAGTATAACTTCTTAAAGATATTACATAAATTTATTTAATATTGTATTCATTTATGTATAATAAAAAAAGTAGCAAGTTATTTTAATTTTTAATATCAAGATTTTATAAGCCTTTTTTTATTAAGCCTTTATTCCACCCATCCTCTCAATTATAAAAAGCCTTTTACTTGTCTAAACTGCGAATAAATCAGTAAGCGTAGTTTTAAGAAGAAGTTAATGCAGGCATTCAGATTTAAGTTGCCAAATAGCTTTTTTTAAATGTTTCTACAATCAATATGTTTATGCAATAAATAATTTATAAAAGTAACGTTGGATGATTTCATATTTTTCCATATTTTTAATATTTTGTATATAAAAAGAAAAGACGTATACGCAGCTCATTTTGTTAAGATGCCTCAAATATTACCTTTCTTTTAAATCTTTACTGAATCTGTATAAATATATGAATATGACTCACATTTTTTTACAATGTTCAAAAATATTGCCTCTTTCGAATATGATTATTAATTTACTAATTGAATTGTAAGCATTTTGAAAATCAATCTCGTACGACAATCAGCTCCGGTCTCCCCTACTTCAAATATAATAATAAAATTCAATCAATCAATCTCATTACATATTTAAATTACAAAATATTAATAATTTAAATACCAAATATTTTCAATTTTTCGATTTGAAATGCAAAATACAAAATACTTTTATGTGCTCTGCTGAAATATGAAATACAAAATAGAATTATATTACAGATATTGTATTTAAAATAAAAGTATTTCAAATATATGACCTTAGCCCTGTACTTTATACATATTATATTTAGCAAAAATTGTTCCATTTTAAACAATTTGCATGTTTCTTTATCTAAAAGTTGTGTAATATTATTAATCCTTAATTTAATTGTAAACATTAAGATAACAATGAAAATGGAGATATGTTAAAATATTAGAAACATTCCATGCGAGTAATCGTGTTAAGAAAACTAGTAATGCTTAATTTTGATTACAATAAAACTTCTTCAACAGATATTTTAATTATAATAACTTGTAATATGCCAAAATATATTAAAATAAACCTTTTTGCAACTTTAACTATAAATTTCTTAAAAATTGTATGAAAAAACAGTTTGGTAAATGGAATCGTTTGCTCAGCGTCCAAAAAACTATAAAAGAAAAATTATCTTCGTCCTTGCGTTATTGTTTTCATTAAACAATATAATGTGTTCTTATAAGTAACGTTAGTACTGCAACAAGCTATTTTGTTTTTGTAACATAAGACTTTGTTTTTATTGAACGTTTCCTAAGATATACATAGACTCGCCTTGAATCTGTTTTCGCAAATTGAGAATTCTCGTAACGAGAAAGTACAGCGTAGTGTCTCTCTCATCAAACATAAAAGATATTTCCTTCCAATCGACTTAAATTTTAATCGAGTTGCTTTATATGTATATCCATGAGCCGTGCAAATAGATAGCTCGTCCACACCTTGCAGCGGTGTTTTGAGAAGCTCTACTTGAATCAACGCAAGACAAGCATTCGAGCATGGTCCACGTTGCATGAAAAAGTTATCATATACTATCGATCGACCTTCTGTCACGAGATACTCGAAGAAATATCAACCTTGTATTTTCGAACACGGCACAGCACGGCAGAATTGCTAAAGTAACGCAGATATCATTATCTATGCATATTATGGTGCAGGGTAGCAGTAATCTGAGAAGGGATCGTTCCGCCGGGATGTGAACGTGTATAAGTCGGTCTGCAAATAAGGACTACGCGGAAGAAGGATACAACTTCTCATACATACAGTAAAATATTTAAAAGAAATAAAATATTTTTGCGTTGTATAAAGATATTATCAATTATGTATCTTGTATGGGAGTCAATAATTAAAGAAACAAATATATTTAACTTTTATTAAGTTTTACGGATCTGAATTAAAGAATAATGATAGAGCGATTTATAATTATTTTAAGCTCGAGGCAAAGTAACATTTAGGTGAATTTAAAAAATTGTTCTTTAATTAAAAAACAGTACTTTAAGTATATATTCGTACAGGGCACATATTTTTTAAACTAACAAATATAATATACAAGATGAGAATTATATAGACAGAATCCGACAAAAGGTAATTTGTAGAAAAGTAAGTTAGAAAATAAGTTAGTAAATCTTTTTCTTTCAAGGTTTTGTTTTAGAAAAAATTAAGTTTGAAAATCGCGTTGAATACGTACACTTAATAAAGATACAATCACAGTTTGTGAAAAGACATAATAAATTTCATGTTTATATAACGTTCACACAACTTACGACAAATAGCAGGATTAAAGAAAATGTGATAAATAATTAAAAAAAATGTTATCTCTGCTATCATAAGCAAAGTTGTGTGCTCGTTAAATGTACGTTATGGTACGCAAATACCATATAGATTCTGATCATAGATTTTCAATATCTTTCTGTAAATCGCATCTTCATTAAGTGCACGTGTGCTCTACACGATTTAATTTTCTCAAATCAAAGCCTCAGACAAAAAACTTATTCTACACTTTAAATTTATTTTTATACAAGAAAGAACTTCTCTCATCCAGTTGTATCATAGATTTGTTTTCATCCTGTACAGTAATAAAATTATTTCGTTTATTTGGAAAACAAGACAAAGTTCGAAAACCGAATAGTTCAGATATCAGAGGTTTACTAATTCTCCTCTCTATCAATATTTATTAGTTCTGATAATAGAAGCTGACGTTTAGAAAATTCTTTTGAGCACGTCGAGCTTCTATTATCCGAACTATGGCGCCACTAGGCTTAATTATCAGTTTGGATATTAAGATCTAATAATTTAAGCATAAACTTATCTGCATAAATAGAATGCAGATAGAAGAAATTCTACTATATTTGAAAAAGATGCAAAGATTGATAACTTTTCTATCACAAATACTTTTCCTGTCGATAACTTTTCTATCACAAGTACTTCTCCTGTCGATAACTTTTCTGTCGCTAATGCTTCCGCCAATTCTTCTTTTGCAGATACTTGCGTTCCTCAGAAGAAATGTTCCGCAAAAGAAATTATCAATGGACTGCCTGTTACCGAGCGCATTTGTAAACAGTATCAAACTAACTAAAATGGTTAGCGAAGAAAAATTTCTATAAAGCCCTTTATAAAGAAAAGAAATACGTATAATAAAAATATTCATGAAGAAGGGATTTTTATTTTAAAAAATCTTATTTGTAAAAAACAAACATTAATTATTTAATTATAATAGCAATTTATTAATAATGCATATATTAAAGAGTTTCATAAAAATAATATTCATGATTTTTAGAACCTTATTTATATTATTTAGAAATTTATCGATTGAATATAAATACTTTTTCTGCATCCAAATAATATAATATTTTATTTTCGCTTATTTTATTAAGATAATATATTTTTTAATTATTACATCTTTGTAGGTAAAATCATTATGATAAATATGTAATCTATTTTATTCTTTGTTAATAAATTGGCAATTAATGTTTACTTTCTAAAAATAAGATTTTTTTGAGAAAAGTATCCCTCCTATACGAATATTTTTTTACACTGATTGTAGGTAGAAAAAAGTTTTTTTAAATTACCATTTTTATTTTTGCTGAAATCATGAATTTGAAATGAATTGCGCACTAACGGATGAAATACATTTGTGATATTAGCATCGTATCCTTATGCAATCCTCTTCATTGGAGCTTCCGCAATAACCGGTTGTTCGCCCTCTAAGACGCGTTTGATAGTATGATGAAGATTACTTCGGTGTTAATGTGCACAAATTACGGTACGAGGATTAATAGAGAGGTGGCTGAAACGGCTCGATGTTAATGTGACGCCCGTAAACGTATTTATCAACGCATCAACGAGATTAAGGTAACCTCTTGAATAATAGACTTGAATAATAGAAGAATCTACCTTAAAGTAAAACGGAATGATGTTGGAGAATCAAGTTAATTATTATGCCACAAACCATATTGTTCATTGCGGGAGTATTCTGTTAGCTCAAACCTTTTTTATAAAGTAAATGCCCATAACTCTTCGATCGCAAGATCTGAGATTACTTTGTCGCTGTTTTATTAAAAATAGAAGACTTATTAAAGGAAATAAAGGAACGGCGCGAGTCCGCCATTACAGCTACAAGCCAATGAGTATTAATGAAAAATTTGTTTTTCTCTTACACCGTGATATATCGAAAAACTTTACAAATTGTTTGTAATTCGATCAGATGAATAAATGAAGCTTTCACGCATGTTATTTTCGGAGATCATATATTTTGATCTGCACCTACCGGCTCGAATATCAGTAAGGAATATCGAATATCCCTACCTCACGTACCTCACGTAATTTTTAAAAATATTATTAATGATAGATAGAGATAATTTTATTATAAAATTACTTGTAAATAGATTTCTACAAGAAAATGATAAAATGCTATTTCATCATTTTCACATGTGCACCTTAGAGAGATAGCATTCTGCGCTTTTTTTATAGTGATTTCCTCAATAGGTCTATTTCATTCTCATTTTTTAATGCACAGATTATTCCAACTGTTATCCTTCCTTTATTGAATAGTTTAAAAATCATTTAAAATCATTTAAACAATGTTTAAAAGATATATTATTATTATTACATAATAATATTCTCTCGCTTAATATTTAGAAAAATATATAGCTTATCAAAATATTATCAAATTGACAATATATAATATCCTTCTCATTTTTTTCTTCATCCTCAGAATAATAATATTGGAAATAAGAACAAACTAATATCACGGTTAATCGTCATTTTAATGTAAATAATAAACTGAATTTAAGTCAATTTTTTTTTTAATTTCTTGAGTTAATAAGTATAGGACTACAAGCCAAGCAAGGTCTAATGCTCAATTATTATGAAACATAAGTTTATTATAATAAATGTTTCGATCCCTTTTGGGTCATTGTTCTCAATGTTGAAATTAATACAATTTGAAATCGATGACTCATTTGAAAAACAATAACTCGCCAATACACATGATGATTTAGACGGTAAATGTAATAAAATATAAATTCATCGTAATGCAATTTCATTATGGATAGTTGTGAGCATTATTTAATATATAAACGTGAAGAAATAGTGATAAATATTCGGATAAAATGTAGATACGTTATAGTGCATGATGGTCATCAAACAGTGTTTATTATAATAAACTTTTGTTTTATAATAAATTTTTTTATAATAACTCAGCATTAAGAGCTTGCTTGGTTTATAGCCCTATATTTATTATTAATTTTATAAATTATTAATTTTATAAATTATTTCAGCCTTTTTCTTATAGTAATTCTTGAATTAAATTATTTAACTCTATCATTCTAGTTAAATTAACGACATATTGAGTAGGAGCAATGGTAATCTATTATATAAAAGTGATTAAAAACATCTCAAATTGGTATAATTTGATATTACGAATTTAACAGTGATTTTGATATTATGAAAATATTGAAATTTATACAAATTTAAAATAAAAAATTTCATCATTTTGTAGCATTATAACGTAAAAAATATTTTATCATATAAAAGTTATAACAAGGAGATGAATTTTTTATGTAATAATAATATATTTTGTTAAACACATTTTTTTAAATGACAAAATCAAATTATTAAAGAGAGAGAGAACATTATTTGTGCATAAAAAAATAAGAGTGGAATAAGCCTATTAAGGAG
>NW_017259193.1:120712-127314 GCF_001594045.1 Atta colombica | reverse complement strand
TCACCTGGGTAAATTTTCTACGATATAAGGAGATCCTCAAGGATATATAAAAACGTTGACATCATCGATAATTGATATAAATTTGCTACTATTAACATAAATATTTGACTAATACATTATTAAATTCAATTAATATCTTATTACATAAATTCAATTAATATCTTATTACATAAATGTTCCATAAATAAATGTACATACTTGTAAAGCTATAATATTTTATACATTGTATTTTTTCTCTGCAGTTATCATTTATATTGATAATCAAACTTTATATACAATAACACTGAAATCACAATTTTAAAGAAAACTCGAGTACAATTATATAAAATTATATATATTTTTATATAATTTTATATAATTACATATAAAACATTTCTTCCCGAACCCAATATCTCGAAAACTATTCAAGATATAAAGATTTTTTTGGCTTTCAATTGATATTAATACATCAGCCAAAACATTTTTAATTTTATCAGAAAAGAAAATAGAGAAGCTTAAGTAAGTTGAAATCGATGATCTAATCATCGAATTCAATGATCCAATAAATTTGATGCGTGATAATGAGCATAGACATATCTGTAATTTTTTCATTTTATCAATTCTATCATCATATAAACAGTAATTTTTTTATGTTAATAAATTAATTTTTTTGGAAATTTTAGAACTTAGAATGTTTCCTTGTCTCTGATATTAAATAGAAAAAATATTAAATATAATAAAAAATCATAATTTATAATTTTTTTTCTAAAGAAAAGTATAGGCAAAATATAGTTATTAATCCTTTCACTACGATGGACGACTATAATGACTCGCCAATAAATTTCAACAATTTCATATATTTTGGATTTGCAAAGTACAGCTCTATCTATATTTTGTTTATGTTCCGATTCTATGTTTACGCCAATGTCGCTCAATCTTGCTCACTTTATTTCGATACGTTTTCTTAGCACTGTCCGAACGCTAAAAGACTATTCACGTGTACACTTTTAGTGCGGCGGGAACATTTCAGCGGAAAAGGGACCGCCATAGCGAAAAGATTAAAAACGAAGTCTGCAATTGTAAGTAGAATATTCATTAATATCTTAGTACATATATTGTTTTTGATTCAAAAATCTAGTAAAAATTTTCTTTATGTATTAGATACATTCAAGTTCAAACTAATAGAAGTTCCTGAAATTATGGGCTTATGTAGTGAAGAAACAAAAACATTTTATGTGGCAACAAAAAATTCATTCAGAATAAAAAAATAAAGTTATACCTTCTATGATTAAAAATGAAAAAATAAACAAAAATTCGAAGAGAGATTAAACTCTCTAACTTCCCCTTCTTTGACCCCATCTATGATGTAGAATTTTTCTAGCTATGGATAAAATTAATCGCCGGCACGAATGATTGAAACGACGAATCTAATTGGAGCTTTGAAACATTAAACGCCGCCTGACTACGCTCACAATTAGTCATCGAGATGATCGTGATGATTTATGGGATGAGCGATCTCCGTGAATCAGAGCATTTTAATCACTCCCCGAGATCTTCGATTCGAGCGCTAGCCGTCGTTTACCTAGCTTCTCGTATCGCATCGATCCATGCTTTGCAGTTCGTCTCTGTGGCCGCTTTTAGCTCATATTGCCGTTGGTTCTCCCTCCTATACGATATCGCGAAACAGTGCTGCAACAGAGGAACGATAAAAAATTGAGTTATCTCCAATGCACGACAATAAACAATGACAACAATGCGACGAGCAACAAAAAGCGGGAACCCTTCGATTTGCGCATTGTGCACATATGAAAAATGCCGTGCGCACACAAATCGACGGCGTTTCAAAGCGAGTGGCAAATGAGAATCTCTTCCTCCGCTTCTGGCCAGATTCAATTTATACGCGTACCTCTCTCGCTATTTATGTGTACCGTATAAATCCGGAAACCCACCCGCTCACACGGATTTCATTAAACTGCCTCGTAAATATCCGTATAATGCAAAAAGCCTAGAAATCGTCTCTATTCTCTACGGCATTTGTTCCCCGGCTTTATCCGGAGGATTTTATTCGCATGATAGCTTTTACGTAGGCATTAACTATGCAAACCCTTATCACGATTTCATTTAGCTGGCGATTGCAGACTTGTGTAAATCAGAATTGCACATGAGCAATGCAAACAGTCGTATCTCGCACGGTTTTGCACGGCAATTTTTACGCGTGTACCTGCTGATCATGCAAATCCGAGGTCAACGGATTATTTTATATGGCCGGGTATTAACACGAATAACAAAACTCTCATATGTTTTTTCCTTCTTTTTTCATTGTGTAAAAGATTAATATTAGTACAAAAAATATGTCCCTCGCGTTGCATTAAGCGGTGTCTACAACGCATTTTATCCGAGGGAACGTCCTTAGAACGTAAAACATCTTTAAAATATTCCTCGGAAATCTGTGTTACACAGGAAGAAATATAAGCCTTAAGCTGTAAGAAATTGATCAATCGAATGTGAAGAGAATAATCGGCTATGATGAGAATAATCGACTATGATTGATCAATTTCTTATAATTTAAGGCTCACTATTTTTATATTGTAGACACCACTTTACTATTTAAAAAGGGTATACGCTTTACTAGTGCAACATTCTCCATCCTAAGGTAAAGTTCCCGGGTGCGTTTGTGCGCGACGATATTCCACAAAGCAAACATGCGGAGATGGGAGGATCTTTTCAGAGGGGACTTTGCTTTACTTTTCAAAGAAAATTCCCAGATCATTTTTATTTTATCTATTCACGAAGCGCGTTTAGCAGCGCACTTCTGCGCGAGGATCTTTCTAGTCTGCCGCAAGCACTTGTACTTTAAAGAACAAGTCATAGGATATTTCCTACCTTCCTTTTACGCGAGATAGGCATACTTAGTTTGGTCACGCGTGCAATATGTCGTCTCGATAAGAGCAAAACAGCACAATATTTTATTTCAGACTTTACACAAAAAGAACAATTTTGCTAAAGTATTCAGAAATTTAGCTAAATGTAGCTCTGAAAATAATTTTGTTGGATCGTTGCATCAAATAACTGGACGCTCAAGATGGATGCTAGGATAAATCTTTTTGCAGCATTGCTTATCATGTTAGAGTTTCCTACATATTATTCCTACATAATTATTCCTAATTATTTTGACGGTCCAAAACCTACAAAATTATTTTCAGATCTATATTTACCTACAATAAATTTTTACAAAAATCGTTCTTGCAAACATTAGATTTAAAAAAAAACAAAGCTCTAAAAATGAAATAGTAAACGCGCAATACTATAAGCAAATTAAGTAAACTGAAAAACCGATTACATAAGTGCAGTTGCCGCCCCTTTCGTGTATTATGATATATGATTACCAAGCAGAAAAATGACAAGATCTGTTGGGTTGAAACAGGTGTATATTTAATTACGCTAAATGACGTTGGTTTTACCTTATTTTAAAAAAAAAACTATTTCTCTTTTCTAACACGATTCTTTTCTAGAAAAAAAAAAAAGGAAATATTTTCGTTTTTTCTTGTATTTGAAAACAGCTCACAGCAACTTGTATTTCAGACAAAGTGAATTACAAAATGGATATGTAGATGACAAAATTAAAGTGTGCTCGTTTTACCGCCGTTTCTCGCAGCGTATCAGTTCATTTTTGTCCGTGGCTTACATCGATTCTCGTAGCTTATAACGCGTATTGTACATCGATGCATTAATTAATTAAAATCTGAGGTGACGACGTAGAATCATTAATTATACTCGGGATGCATTAAAATACAGTAATGGGTCGATGGGTTTCTCTAGGCAACCGGATTATGCTCGTCTCTCATACCGATAATTTGCACAGATTGAATATTTGCGACACCGACATGCACTTGCCGTGCATAAGCTCGCGATCAGAAATTGCTAATTTTATTTTATCGGTTTATTTAATAAAATGGGGTAATTTTGACATAATTATTGTACAATAAAAAAATGCCTTGACAGCACACGTGTCAGTTTATAAAATCAGAACTTAAAACATCTTAAAATGTCTTTAAAATTTTGATATACTTTAAGGTTTTTAATGTTATCCGAGCATTCAAAATTTGAATTATCTCGATTTTAGGTCCAAGTTAGTTTTTTTTTAAGGCCTTGAAGAATCGTATAAAGCAATAATAATTAAGAAAGTTTTTTAATTTTTTTTTTAATTTGAAATAGCATATTATGTACGTTATACATAAACGCTCTTAACCTAACCTAACCATGTATCTTAACTGCATAACTTATAAAAATTCGAGATATTAATTTCTGAATAGAAATGATATGTCGAATTACATACTAATAAGAAGTATTTTTTTTAATAGAAGATATTTTTCCGGAGATATATTAGCACGAGGTACGAAATACACAAAATAATAATAAATACAAGTTTAATTGGAGATACCACTCTTATGAACGCGTAGTATTTTTCTTTTGAAGGTGAAGGCTTCTCGTACCTACTTCATGTTCACTTCATTTTCGACAATGTACCATTTCGACTATTTCTTAAACCAATGCTGAGATTTACTTACACATTTTGACTGATTTTCAGCTTGATTCCTGTCCTTTACTTCACCAACCAGTGCGCAGCTTAAATGCTGACGCGTCAGATGCTGTATGTTGTATTTATGTTCCTTACACAATGCAAAGCAACAGCGATAACGATAGAAACAACATAAGAATAACTTATTAGAAACCGTGCATTATATACGATTTTTGATAGATTATTTCTATCGCTATCACTATTCCCTCACAATGCAAGGTTTATTACTTACGCAAGGAATACTATTGTTGCTTTATTCACGGTAAATATGAATAAGATCACGAAGAATATCGATCACGTGGTTTATGCCTAGAATTATATTGTAAATGTATCGAATATCTAAATCGGATAGATGTTACGGAATCAATCGTTCTTTTTATGTTTAGATTGCTACTAAAACATTCAATATATCAAACATTCAATATATCAAAAGAAACAAGCAGTACAGATATGTACATTCTTCAATAAGAATTAATATTGAAAATCTTAAAATTTGGATTTAAAGATTTCAAAATGGAATGAGAGGGAAAAAAGTTAGGGTATCTCGAATTTACGAAGTATACATGATCTTCAAATCTCAAGATTATAAATCTCCAAATCGTATCTCTTCACAATAGATAATTTCTGATTTCGAAATATAACTTTTGCTCTTACATTTGATGATACTTATATTTCTTGTAATTTATATAAAGTTTTATTTCAATGTACGCCAGTTTTTGGCAATACAGGTTAAGAATATATCTGTGAACATATATAAAAATTAAATGCCTAATAAATTAACAGAGCACTATCGCGTCGTTTCAAATTTTCGTTAATCCGTTTCATTTTTCAGCGAACGTATGGAGGTATATTTTATTTTATGAAATCCTCTCTCATATGATGAAGGATATTTACGTCAACATCAACCAATCTATCAAGATATGCGCTTCAAATTAATTTGAATCGTGCCACATTAGCTTTCTATGGGATCATTACGGATATAATTGGTATGTACATGCCTTTGAACGCTCAAGAGGTAAGACTAATTAAAGCACATTGATATTACTTTAGCTTCGTTAACATGATTTTTTGCGCTATATTCTTCAGATATTACAACTAATGCGGACATTTTGTCCGCATTGGTTGTAACGTTCTATTGTAGTCGGCGACAAAAGACTCGTACGATACATTGTCGGACATGCGCGCGTTTATGTTCACGGAACATGAGCAACGGACCAATTGTAAGTAGAATCAAGTAATAACAATGACTATCCGAGTGAATATTCATGACCCATATTGCCGAGAAGGCTAGTCCGAACCGACTAAGTGCTTTCTATGATTACTTTGAAATTCGAGTCAGCGTCGGTCACGGAACAGTCGAAGTACAGTTTCAATTATGGAAACGCCATTAGTTAGTACTATCGATTTTCGATGTCTAAAGATATCAGTCATTTAGATAATCCATTATTCGAGACTGGGTATATTTTATCAATTCCCCTGCGGAAAATAAATGAATTAAAAGTTACTTTCTCGTCATTTATTCCTAATGTGATGTTTTTTCGTAATAAAAGCAGATCTTTTAAGCAGAAATCTGCTTTTTCTAATATTTTTTTAATACTCAAGATAGAGTAAACTTATTATATATAAACTAATATGCGATGGATATTTTACTAGCTACCATATTACGTAAGAAAACAAAAATGAAAAATATGGACATATTATATGATTATTATCATTTTCAAATACAATCAGAAATATTTTCCAGATAAGATATGGCAAAGACATATTTCATATCTGGAATAGAGGTAAACGATTAAATTTGATGCATCAATTCGTAGCTTTTCGCGTTAATTCTGAATTGGATATGCTGTTCTTTCAACGCAGAAAGAGGAAAAGAGATAGCAAAATACATATCGCTATCTTACGTCAAAAGTAACGTAATTCGTGAAGTGACGTAAAGAACGTAATGAGTGATTTAAAAAATTCAGTTTCACAAAAGAAAGGAAAAATTATATAGTTTTTAATTTGAATTAATTATTATTTAACTTAAACTTGTAGAAAGTTA
>NW_017259193.1:114949-120612 GCF_001594045.1 Atta colombica | reverse complement strand
TATAATTAATATAATATTTTATAGAATTGTGTATGTGAGAACACAAATCATCTATAGAAATCAATACCTTAAACGATCTAACTGGATCTTAAATACTTATATAATTCTGTATAAATTTATATACTACGTAGATATACAGTCCTAGTAATCCTTTAAAATGCGCGCCGAAATGATTTTTCGGTCTTGAAACGTAAATTCTATTTAACTACCGCAATAATATTATAATTCATTACTTTATTATATTTTTTGCCTCAAAATATGACATCATTTCAGCTCTATCACTATCAGTAAAGAGAATATATTCTTAATATAATCAAATGTCATTTTTGTCATTTGTGTCTCACAATTTTTAAAAAACTATCCTTTCTAAACTATTCTTGAAACAATTTTGATGATTTTTTTAACTATTTTTTTTGAATTTTGATAATATTCAATAAAGTTAATTCACTTTCGATGATTAATAGGGTAGTATTTGTCTAACTAATTCACAATAATAACTAAATATCACGTTTTGTCTTTAGTTATGTCATTTTTTGAAAAAAGGAAATGATATCTTATTTTTACATTTTCGTCTGCTTTTTCTCTATTGATAATGCTTTCACATATTGCATATTCTGAGCGCAACATTTCTTTTTATATTTTTATATTTATGGTTACACATCCCTCTAGAATTTTCTTGTAATATATGACTACAATATAGACACCATGCAATAAACAAACCGCGCAAGCTTTCTTGTATATTTTGCAACGTGCATAAATTTTTCAGATTGCAAAATGTATAAAAAAATTAAATTAAGAGTTAAATATTTTAATTGTAATTTGAAACAATAGAATATCTAATGAAAGGGCAATGAACTTAGAACAATGACAGTGCAATTATTATAAATCTTTACTTTCACAGTACAAAATCCTCCGAACGTTTCGGTTCTCACAGAATCATCCTCAGTGGACAAAAAACTTATAATAAAATAATTTTAGATAATTTTCATTAATTGATACGCTGTTTATTTTCTAATTCTTCTTCGGTTAAATGTTGCTAACGTCTTATACTAAATATTATTTATCTCGAGTAATCATCCTTGTAAGTAGAAACTGTTCCTTAATATAGATTAACTTAATAATTATGTGACAGTTTTATTAGACGTGGACAAATCGACAGACACATTGAAACCTATTCCTTGATAAATTAAATTTTTGTTATGTACAACTATGGAGTTATCCTATAGCTTGTTCCGTTTTGTATTTACAGCGTTTATAAACATCATTTATAATATTTGATAGACAATAAGGATAAACTAATGCTATGCAGCGTATGAGCGTGAAAAAATGGAACGCATCCCTTGTATGATGGGAAGGTTGCTTACAGAAACTAGAAAAGTTGTGATATCAACATGAAAACTGAGAAAAACTGAAAAGATGAATCAATAAAAAAAAAATCAAGTTGACATATAAGCGGTAGAAATCAAATTTTGTTTAATGTGAAATTAACTGATTTCCTTTTTAATTTTAATTTGAAATGTTAAGGATAACTAATAGGAAGATCGTTATTATTGTAGAACATGAATTTATAAAGCTATTTACGTATAAAACATTCAGTGTTGACTTTCATGCTACTATTATTGATTTAATCATAAAACCTTTGTTTTTTTTATAATAAATTATACTTTAGCTTTTATATAAATTAACTCTCACTGTGTAAACTGTGAAGTCATTTGTGTCCGCGCTCGATTTTGAATATTCGCTTTTAACGAGAAAACAATACCCGCTGCGGGGCTTTCAGAAGCACCTTACTATAACCCCATAATTTTTCTTAGGAGCAGAACAATGCGCCCGTACTCACCTATTTTCAAAATCAATATTTATAATTTTAAAAAATCGCCTGGACACAAATAACCCGTTTTTTCACGATGAGAATTAAATATATTACTTTTAATATATGAATATAATAATATATTTGTATATATTTTTTTATTCTTTTTGAGTTAATTTTGAACAGATGACACTAATTAATAAAGAATTCAAAAAGTGAGATCTTTTTGCGTTCAAATGGATTAGCTGCTTAGGTACATGTTAATAGTATTTTTAAAAATTAAGTACAACTAATGTTAGTTTTCTACCAACGCGTGTAGTTAATAATAATATAATCATGCAGTTTATTCTGATTTTTTATAATCATAAAAGGTTTATTATAAAAAGGTTTATTATAAAATATTTTACACTTCTTATGTGCGCGTGCATGCGTGGGTGCATGCGTGCGTGCGTGCGTGCGTGCGTGCGTGCGTGCGTGCGCACATATTTGCAGTTACGAAAATTATATTACATATTGACAATTATCATTAAATCGATATTTTTATAAAATTTATAACCAAATTAATAAAATAGGCTCACTAGATTAAATTTATCACGATAAATAATATCGATATGAGTCAACAGGATGTTCGAGTGTAAATTGCAATACCATTTATTAAAGTGAATATACGTTTCAACGATTCAGATCTTCTTCAGTACAATTAATAACGTAAAACATTGAAAACGCAAAATATTCGGAAAGAATATTAAAGAGAGAATGTTCTAATACATAAGTTAATGATGAATCTATTAGTTGTCCTAAACTTAGTCATCAAATTGTTTGATTTGATAAAGTCAAGTTGTGCTAACTATGAATAATCATATTATTATTGAATTGTTCGATTTAATAACAAAAAGAAGAATGAGTTTTCTCAGAGAGATGTCAAAAAAACAAAACAAGAAAAAAATTATATCTCTGTAAATAAATTAACATATAACGGATCTAACGATAACGTATCATTTTGTAAATTTAAACCTCGTTTTTATTTCTTTATGTGAATCATCTCTCAGAATAATCGTTTATTTAAAATTTGTTCACCTAATATTTTAACATTATCCCAATCGAAATCGTGGGATAATTAGATTCTATGTTCTGTGATAACCGAAGATTAAGTCGTATTCCTATTAATATGATTTCTGCGTTCAGAGATGCACGTTTTTAAACATCTGCCAGTTTGGCCAACGTATGACACGTCACATTCCTTATAATCGAATTTATAAATTACGTTCGAATGAGACAATGTTGGCAGAGTATCTTTTTGAACCTTAATAAAACTATTTAACTTGTTAATACCTCTATATGTAAACTGAAGAAAATTTTTTAACGAAAATGTCATATAGACAAATATAGAGAGAATGGAAGATATCGTTAAAAAAACCATCATTTTTTGTTCACTTCTAAAGTCTATTCCTGACATTCAGATACTATGTGATTTAATTGATTAACTTTTTATAATTTTTTTTTAATCATTGAAAAGATTAAACATAAGGAGTAACAATTTGTTTAGTAAAATCTTAATGATACTATCAAAATTATTATGATGAAAACTAGGATATGATAGTAGTAAGATCCTATCAATTAGACTAATTATTGTGTTTATCTTTTAAGAAAGAGGATGTCAAGAAAAAGTTCAAAAATCGATTTCAGAATGTAGATCTGCGATACCAATAAAAAATGAGAGCATTTTTCTTCTTCAAGCAAATATCCAAAAAAGTCAATATATTGCCTCCAAATTTCCTAGTAAATTTTAATCTCAGACGATAAGAGTTAAAAGTATTTAGAATTTCATCAATATTCAAAATGTCAAGAACTAAAACAATGTTATCTACATATTTATCATAAAAGAGAGGAGTCGCAGAAAGATTTTTTGGCGAACATGACTCTAAGTTTTGCATAATACATCAAACACTATGGAAGATATTGTAAACTATAGGTACTCCAAAAGTCTAATTATAAAATTTTTTATTAAATACAAAGAAAATAAAATTAAGAACTAATTTTAAAACTTCAAAAATTCAGTTTTTGGAATGTTAGTATTCCTCTCAGTAAAAGTCTTCACTTCCTTAAAATATCTTTTAAAATTAAGTCAATTGGTATATTATTAAACAGCGAGACTACATCCAAAGATAAAAGTATATGAGATATAGTATTATGAGATATAGTTAATTTCGAAATGTTTTTAGTCAATTGATAATTATTGTCAATAGCGATTTCAGCTAGCGGTAAATTTTCATGAATAATTTTATGTAAAAACGAAGCCAAATTATGAATAGAGCTATCAATCGATGAAACAATGACACGTAACGAATAATTCGTTTTATGAATTTTCCATATGAACAAATCATATGCACGAAACAAAATTGGATTTGTGCAATTTAGATTCTTATAGGTAGAATCCTTATAAAACCTGCTTCCAGCTTTAGTAATGTCTTTAAGTCTACAATTAATTTCTTGATAGGATTGCGTGTCAAGCTTGTAACTAATACGTTTTAGAGTCAACGAACAACAATTCCATTTTTTGATAAAAGTATCGATTAGGGGACTCAGCTCCAATAATCTTGTCCTTGATATATATTGCCTTGACCTTGAGTGATCCAACAGGTTTTAGCCGTCGCTCGTTATTCATTAAAAAGTTATTAACAGTACAACTTTCTACGCAAAGCGACTTGGCGAGATGGAACTCGCTTCGCGTGGAAAGTCGGATGCCTCTTAGCAGGGGAGCAGGTGGAGTGGAACTGCCTTCGTGTGGAAAGCTATTACGTAAGCAAGAAATAGATTTAATATTGTGTATAGCAGAAATAAGAGAGATTATTTTCAAATTTTTTTTGTTAATAACTTTTTAATGAATAACGAAGCTAAAACCTGTTGAAGATTACTCAGGGTCATGACTTTGACAACATATGTCGAGATTAAGGTGGTGGCCCTCTGTGTGTTACAAATTCTTACAAGAAAAATTTTTGTCTGTTGTAGTTTTTCTGTAAAGTTGATAGTATTTAAGTAAAATATTATTGAGAACCAATTTTCATTAATTTTTAGCAATTAATATCTTGTTAACTATTGTGAAAATTGCAAAATGATAGAGGACTTCCGTCTCAATTTAGTCTGCTCTTCATGTCACAAACTCTGTCAGAACAATTATCCTATATAATTTATATTATACAAATTCGGAATTATATGGCTTACTTTATAATGGTATATTTTATAATAATAATGAACATTGTACTAAGAATGCTAAAAAGTTATTGTATTTTTTTTCACTATATAAGAAGAACATCGTAATCGATCAATGTGACGTTTTACCCGAGAGACTTTCTTTTCCTAGATCTCTAAAGAAACATGAGGATTTAACAATAATACGAAAGCTTTTTCTCTCTTCTTCTGAGGAAAAAAGTCTAAAAGTTCAAGCCTCTCGAGGACATGAAAATAACGGTAAAATCAATAAACGTATCGCAGTGTCCACGTATATTTGACGAGCTCTTTGCGCTATGATAAACTATAACATCAGAGAAGCTTATTTCGGCATTTCGTACCAATTGAGAGCATGCTCACTGGAATGAAACTTATTTCATACTGTTGCAAGTAACGAAATAATTACGGCTTTTGACTTAATTCTTACATGATATATAAGCAGTCTTTGAGATACCGTTTCTTTTAGACATCCCACGCAGAGTTGTAAAAAGTTCAAAAGCTTGTACAAAAACACATGATTGCTCCAGGCATTAATCTCGATGTTGCAAAATTATTTAAATTAATAATTTAAAAAATATTATATAATAATTTTTAATTAAAAACTCAATTTTCTTTAACTTAAAAA
>NW_017259193.1:113684-114799 GCF_001594045.1 Atta colombica | reverse complement strand
TGTATAATTTATATAATATTTATTTATTTATTTATTTATTTATTTATTTAAAAGGAAGGTTCTTTTTTTTAAGAATATCTCTAAACATTAAAGAAAATCTTAGTTGTTTCTTCCAGCTATAGTCAAAACAATACACACGAAAAGATCCGAAATGTTGGATCTTTTACGCGCAGTAAACCAACGTTAAGTTAGCAATCCATCACACGACTGGTAATCGTCGGCTACGGTTTACTATCCGGCCACATATTCGCAGTTATTTAAGGACAATTCTAGCGAGATCGTATACAGAGAGCGTCTCGTCCTGAGGTACGGAATCCTCTCTTTCTTATAGCCGTTACTCTTTCTTTCTTCAAGAAATACGAATTCGTGTCAACTTGCATTTAGATTAGGTGTATATCCCATCTCGCTTTGCTTGCACACAGAACTGTGACTTACTAATACTCATTTCCACCAATGTAGATTAACTTTAATCTCGGTTCAATTTAATGTTCTAGTTCTAATCTTTAGAACTAGAAAAAGACGAAGAGTAAGTTGAATCGAGATTAAAGTTAATCTACATTGGTGGAAACGGGCATAACTCTGTTTAACATATCGTCTTTCGCATCCTTTCCTTATATTAATCAGAATGTAAATAGAGATCTCACTTTATAATTTACGTTTCGTGAATTTTACATATTTACATTTTCAAAAGAGCGACATTTGTGATGTCGTAACGAATGTACAGCAATTAGAATATGTACAGAAAAAATTGTTACAATTACCAAAATTTAATCATAATTTATAATCATTTTCGATGCTAATAATATTTCTTAACAAAACTATAAATATAATTATTATTACTAACCTTATAACAAGAATAATTTTAAAAATAGAATTATTAACCATAAGTATTTACTGTGCAATAGTTGTAGAAATGCCCAAAACTTTTCATGTGAAAAATGCTATTATTAAACATTAGTATATTTGTATAACTAGTGATTATATTACAAGCTCCAATGCTTACTGTAATGTTAGTATTAATAATATATTCGTAGTTCTATATATAAAAAAATTGTAGAAAAATTATAGTCATTTTCGAGGCCAATATTATATTACATATTTTTTTATATCGAATT
>NW_017259193.1:112681-113584 GCF_001594045.1 Atta colombica | reverse complement strand
AATATATAATTATTATTACTAATATTATAGTAATAATAACTGTAAAAATGAAGCTTCTAACTATAATTATTTTATTATGCAATTATAATCACAAATACCAAACATCTCTCTCAATGCAACTATCATCAAAGCAGAGGATTGTCGATACAAATTCCGTTTATGTCAAGATCGAGCTTAATATATACACACACACACACACACACACACACACACACACACACACACACACACACACACACACACACACACACACACACACACACACACACATACAACCTGCAGTCGCATTACTGCAGATCGTAAATCTACCACTTTCATAGAATTACTACGTTGATAAAGCCATAATCAGTACAACGCGCTAACTGCGAGCTATCGATATTTAATGAAAAAGATCGCGCTAATCATAATTACAATTTATAATTTAACACGCGTTCAATAAGCAGGTATTTACTGTTTGAATACTGATTCGTATTTCAAAGAAATGACGATATTTTGCACTACACATTCAAACCTTTTCGTTTACTAACTACTACATGATGTTCCGGTTTTGGAATTGCAAACTGCAGGTTCCAACAGTGCTTGGTTATTGAATTGTAATTGGTTTTCAAGCCTCGTTAAATTATTACAAATTTAAATGATGAACAATAAAAAGGTCATTCTCCTCGCTTAATAAAATATTGTGGCGAAATATACGATGATTTATACATTTCACATACCAATAAAGGATCAAAAAGGACAAAATTGTTTTATTCAGCATAAATTCGAAAGAAATTGAGTAAATGAGTTAATCAATTGCAAAACTAGAAATATTTCATAATAGAAAACATTTCATTTCTGCTTTCCATTATACTAACGTTTGTGTGTATGTGTGTATGTGTGTGTGTGTGTGTGTGTGTGTGTGTG
>NW_017259193.1:106822-111525 GCF_001594045.1 Atta colombica | reverse complement strand
GTGAGTGAATGAGTGAGTGAGTGAGTGAGTGTGAGTATATATATATATATTGTTTTTTTTTAAGTATACGTATATGGACATATTTTTTACAAGTACGCTTATTTTTTACATATTCTTAATTAGTAAAATGGAATAACAATAAAATAATTCAACATAAAAAACTTCACGCATTCTATTTCATTTTTTTTGCAATGTTCAAAAAATTTTTTATTGTAAATCCAAATATTTCAAAAAATTATGAGTTGATTATGAAGTTTGAAAAATCTTGTCGCGCGGCGTTAACAACAAATGTTTTAACGAACATTATAATTCCTAAATTAATGGAAATAATTAACAATCATATAACGTATAATTGAATGTTTCTATATGTGCAGTCCAAAGCCAAAATTTTTTTAATGTCTCTGTAACAATCCTATATGATTTGTAAAATCCTGCGTCATAATAAGTATTAGATATTACAATTTCTAATACAATATTGCGGTGATATTATAATGCACCCTGCAATATTGCAACGTTTCTGTAATGTTACTACAAGTTTTTGTGCTATAAGGGAATGTATATGGGAATGTGTTAAAAAAGAAATACCTGAAAAAATTACATTGAATATGAAATTTAAAAGTAATTCGTACTGAAGCAAAAACCCGTCGATAAATAATATGCTTTGCAAATTAAAGAATGTAAAGAATACATGTAGTGTGTACGAATTTATTATAATTTTTACCGTGTACTTACTCTTTATTCTTTGTATCTCGTGTATCTGTGTGGACGAATTTTCTGTTTTAATAAACATTTAATAACCGTATAAAAACAGTTTTCCATCGTTTAAACTTGTCGAGATTATTTTACGACAAAATGAAAGTCCACCTTTTTAATTCAGAAAACTTTCTATAGCGGGATTAGAATTTAATACAATGAATTATAATTTACCCCTTCAATTTTGTCACATAATGCTACAAATTATCACGTAGCAGGGTATCTAGGATAAATTATTGCAGGAAACCATAGAGTACAATTCGCGACACGTTTGGAATTGTTATAAATTTTCGCACACGAAATGAGGCTTTAATAGAAATCTTCGGTACATCTTTGAATATATCTTCGCGGTACGCCATTTACACGGACGTGCAGATGTACTGCAATTCGAACAACATTGTTTTCCAATACATTTTATCTATCAGTTAGAGAATCAATAGACATTTTCTGCGAGAAAAAGAAAGGGGGAAAAGAGAAAAAGATCGGAATTCCTAGTTAGATTTAGATAATACTTGTTAAATAGCAAAATGTTATTAACATTTAAAATCATTTTTTTGTCATTTAACGCTAAATATAAATTAAATATAATATCGTAAAATAAACGTTTAAATAATATAAGATTATCTGAGCCAAATAAGACTTAGGCACTAAGTAAAATTCACTTTTTTTAAATTTTTTAAATTTATTACTTAAAAACAAGCTTTATATGCCAAGACTATATGTTTAAAAGATGTGCCATAAGAAATAGATAGAAAGAGGCTAGGGAATTAGAATCAATAGCAACACGTTTGTTTGTAATAAAAATTCGCGACGAAGTGATGTTTTTATAACAATTTACTGCATAGTTTACATATTATGCAAGTAGAAGAAAGCTCTCTACGAGATAGGCGCCTAATATAAGATAGCGGCGTTTTTGCTAAACTAATAAATGTTATCTATTGGTTTCACCATGAATTTATTGCTTTTGGATTGGAAACTACTTAGTGGAAAATTCATTATTAAATCATGCCTGTCGTACTAAAGAAGGATTTTAGAATTTGGATATCTTCAAGTTTCATTGAGATGTGCCTTTAAATCTTATTTATTATTTAATGAATAAATATTTGGCAACAAATATAATAAAAAATTATTCAGGTAGTGATAGAGTAAAATTGTACTAATAGAAAAATACGGGATATGTTGAATTGCTTAATTGTAAAAGTTAGATTTGATGATCGTAAAATCATAATATGAGATACCCAGATATTTCTAATGATGAAATAACCTATCAGTAAAAATTGTTGCTAAAGTAAAAATGTTATTCTACAATAATAAAAAGGATAATTGAATGCCTGTTTCTGCGATGCTTGGTTTCAACTATCTGAAGACGAGTTTTGAGTATAATACATTATATGCTCATTTTGCGTACACTGGCTATACAAAAATAGAAAGAGAAATTCGGAAATGCGTGAAATAAAAACAGTATACTCAGTTAGTAGCTCTTGCCTACTATAGATGACGTGAAGCAAAAATAGGCTGGCCGAACTGCACACAATACTAATAATTTCATTGGTCAACATCTAGTAAATTTGCTCACTTTGTAATTTTCACTTTGTTTGAACATACAGAATCGATCTCCATATATTCCTTTCATCATAAACTGGACGAATACTGACTGCAGACGAAGATTCCAGTCTATGCAAGGGGCTCATCGATGACTGAAGGTACGCAGTTTGTTGACCACGCAGGGACACAGTCAAGGCATAGAAGCGATATTCAACAAGATAAGTCTCAATCGCAAAATGTCGAGTCATTAGACTTACAATAAATGTACTGTAAATGTTATATACCGAATAGAAATTATTATAGAGGAAACAGCACAATTAGTAAAACAATGAGATCAAGTCAAGGCGAAGTTTATTCATTTTCATAATTTTGTAGCGAGTACCGATGAAAATTCCGATAAGCGAGCAGAATTGCTGAGTAGGTTAGAAAAGATTGAACATTATGAATAGAATTCAAAGTGATACAAAATAAAATCTTCGATTTAGATGACTCAGAAGCGCAAGAGTAAGAAAGAATCGATTTTAAAGATGCGTATCACAAGATAATTACTAAAGCGTAATACGTGAATTAAGACAATCACTTTCATTACAAGCTTTATTTTCAAACTCGTAATCCTCAGTTCAGAGAGAACAATTCTCAGTATGGCCTGTAGTAAAATTGCCTAACATTGACTTACCAAAATTTGAAATGGAAACCATGAGACAGAACCAATATACAAAAATTACATTATTTGAGATCACTTTGACAGATGAAGCTGTAAAGATAATTAGCTCAATAGAGATAACAAGTGACAATTATGCAGTTGCATGGAAGCTATTGAAACTATCAACATATAATACTGGACAGAGTATGAGCATTGAAATCATCTTGGCAAAAGAAAGAGATAGAGCGATACTTGGGTAATAGTGAATTATGTAATTAAAGGCCTTGAGGCTTTAAGTTGATACGTCTATGTTTAGAATGTTACTTTTACACATAGAAACCATATTTCAAGTTTTATTTTGTATCTGTTATTTTGTATAATAATTAATAATGTATTTTGTATAATAATTAATAATGTAAGTTTAAAATTATCATATTGCGTTAGTCAATACTTCTGTGATGGCTCTTGACTTTAAAGAATACTGCTGTCCTCCCTTTCTTGAAGCATAATTCGATTAATAAGACAAGAAAAAGAGTTCCGTATCCAAATATTTACCCTATTCTTTCTAGGTCCATCAATTCAAAAGATCAAAGAGATTTCGCCGCACGCTCCATCCAGTGTCGATGATTGAAACAAAGATTTGAAAACAAGAAGTTGATCGTGCAGTATCTCATTCAAATGTTATTCGATTTATCAGTTATTTCTAGGGAATTATCTACAGAATTTCGTCAGTTGGCAGACAATATTTTGCAGTATATACAATCCTTAATAAAGCTTGGACAGCGTGAATAGTTGGAATACCCTAATAATACGTATAATTTTGCCAAACATTGATAATTTTGCCAAAGATTTTGGAAGCGAAATGAGTTGAAATGGAAGAATTTCCCACTCTGACGGATTTCCTTATTAATCGCATTTTTAGAAGGAATACATCGAATCAAAATACGCAAAACGCTACAGGTAATCATATTCGAAACAGTGGTAAGCTGAATTCGGGACAAAAAATGTGACCTATAATTACTAGTAGTTTATCTTGTGCAAAGAATCATAAACTGTATAAATGTAAACAATTTCTTGACATGTCACCATTGGAAAGAGCTTCAAAAATAAAAGGAAAGCGTTTATACATAAAATGTTTTCAAAGATTTTCATGGACGAAACTGTAAAGCGTCTAACTGTAAGATATATATAGCTACTATAACGCGCTGTTGCATAGGAATGATTCAGATAATAAAACAACTGCTGATAAGAGTGAAGATCAATGGACGAAGAACAAGTAGTTGTCTCAGTCTACCATTGTTTTGGACGAAGATTCGACGTCAGCATTAATTACTGCAGCATTAAGGTGCCATTTCATGGAACGCTGAAAAGCAGCATCAAATGTGTCCATGACCATCTTCTATGACGCTGCATCAAGAAAAAGACTTTGAATTTGATTCATTTTCTAGCAACGTGATATGCATCGTTTACAATATACGGAGTAAAAAATAAGAAATTGACCAATCATAATCGATTATCCTTTTCACATTCGACTGTATTGTAGACGACACAATAAGCAAAATAAACAGGTCGGAAATATATACAGAGATAGATACAAAAAAGAAGAACATGGCAAGCAAAGTGGCTAGATTTAGATTTAAACAAAATGGAATTTGAAAAAATGATAAGTATTTATTCGTAAATAAATTTATTTATTAATTAAATGTTTATTCTAAAATTATTCAATTTTTTTATCATTTAAAGATAAAAAGTTAATCTGCAG
>NW_017259193.1:101605-106722 GCF_001594045.1 Atta colombica | reverse complement strand
TATATATATAATATACATATATCCAAATAGCAAAATGTTAGCAAGATGATCGACAGACTGGCAGATTTGGTCAGAAGATGTTAGCAGACTAATGTCGCGTTCTGTTGACAGAATCTGTTAACATTCTATGCAAACAGGTTGGCAGCAGAAATCAAACAAAATCTGTTAGATTGTATCGAATAGATGTATAGAATCTGCAGATTGTAGAAACCGAGCAGAGTCTACTGACATAACTTTTTTTAGCTTGATTCTCAAACTCTTTCGGAGCGTGCTTTCTGAATCTTTAAATATTTTTTTTACTATTTTGTAACTTTTTCATGTATTTTGAAATGTGAAACTAATCAATAATATTTTAGCAATAAAACTGTATATTGTATATTGTAAAACTGTATATTGATTGTTTCCAACTGTATTGATTGTTTTCACACCAGTATATATAAATATATAATTATGTATAATTATGTATAATCGTTTATACAATATACGCAAAATTTCTAAGAAACAAGATCGATTTAAAATCGAAAATGAAATCTTGCTCGATTTCTGCTGCCATTCTACTGTTAAATTATGTCACCAGGCGCTGCTCAGTTTTCTGCTCACAATCTGGCATGGCATGTCATCAGACTTTGTTATATTTTGGACAGCAGTTTACTGACATTGTCTGATAGTACAAACTCTATGTACAATTTGTTGACTTTTTACAATCAGAAATTGATAGTAGACTCTGCTCAAAATCTGTCTCTTCATATTTACTTATTAATTTAGACGAAAGTATCGAAATCAAAAGATATAAATAAAAATATTAAAACATAATTTCAATAGTTATTTAACTCTAATATCCATACTAAAAAAATAATTTAAAAAACAAACGTGTTTATATTAAATTAGAGGTTATATTATGCGAGATGCTATACATAATCCAGATATTCAAATAAGGACAATATGTTGTCATTTTGCTGTCACTTTTTCCGCATTCAATTTCACCAAACTAAAGCCAAGATATTTCCACAAACTATCTGTTGTTCTGATATCACGTAAAGTCTTCCTTAGAATTCAGTAAATTGCTGACAAATTGTCATCATGCGTGTATGGCATGCCGTCAGTTTGCTGTCAACGTGACGAGTTTATTATTTCTCAATGTATATTCTTACAATTTCGTAAACTCATGAAATCTATTTGCCCTCCTGATACTAACTCAGTTCACATTAGATTTCAATGACAGAAAATTGTCGACAAATTGAAAACAATACATGCAGTGTCATCAATTCATATGCTATCTCGCTTGGCTATATGGGAATAATCTTCGTAACTTTTGAAAATATTAATTTTAAATATTTAATATAGATTTTACACAATACTGAATATTAATTTTAAATATCATTTTCATATCTTTTTTATTTCGTAATAATGTCAAGTATCCAAATTAGTTCACAAGTGCATATTTTCTATATTTCTTTTCTATCATTGTAAAGACCGAAGACTGGACTGTCACTGATCTGTAACGCTTAACCCTTAAAATTTGACGTTATAACCCTTTTCGTTATTCAGCGATAACTTCAATCACGTGACCTACTTTGACATTGAAAATAAGTGTCAAGCGTTAGCATGAAAAGCATGAAAAAATATCTGTAGGAGAAATCCACAGATATTTTTGGCGACAAGATCTACATTTATGATTGTAAATCCCACATCGAAAAAAATAAATGTCGAACTTTATTGGATAACAGATCACAATCCAATTTTATCACAAAGGAATTAAGTACATGATTACATTCAAAACAAGAGTCTATTAATACTACAATCATAGGTATTAATCATAGTCCAGTAAATGCTATTAAAAGAACTAGTGCAACAATTTGATCGCGAATGAGTTCATTTCAAATAGAGATCCTCTTTTTAATAATCAATAAAATAACGGAGCGATTACCAATAATGGGAATAAACAAGGATGTATCAATATACCAACTGAAGTAATATTAGCAGATCCTACATACTTTCTTCCAGATAATATAGATGTATTATTAGGAGCCTTTATTTTTTGGAACTTATAGATCACAAGCAAATTCGAGATGCAAGGCATGTATATATATTCCAAGAAACTCAGTTAGGGTGGATAATTCAGAAACCATCTCAAATAACAAATCAAGGCCAGTTATCGATACATATTATGGAACATCAATCGACATGATACTTCAGTATCAATTAGAAATATTTTGGAAGATCGAGGACATGGATCAAGAGATTTATAAATCTAGTGAGTAAAAGCGATGTAAAGAGCATTTTTATTCCACGTATAGTAGAGATGAAGAAAGTAGTTTCATATTGCACCTGTCGTTGAAGAAGAACATGGAAAAGTTGAGAGACTTTTATAAAAACGCTTTTATAAAAACGATTTTTAGAAAAACATCTAGTTACTGGAATGATTGGAAAATTTTTTCAGGAAGCAGTACCATAAATTTCTAAGGGAATATCTGAGACTGGATTACATGAATAAAATTTTAGACAAGTGATGTTCACGACAAAAGAGCGTATTACATTCCTCACCATGCGGTAGTGAAAGAAGAAAGTACCACACATGACAAAGATACAGGTAATATTTGATACGTCATGTAAAACAATGTCGGGAAAATCTCTTAACGATCTCCTCTTGGTGAGGCCGAATATTCAAGAAAATTTATACGAAGACTCAACATTGTTACCTTTCAGTAGTAAAGACATTCAAGAAGACATTATTGAAGAACGAATTAATGATTAATTTATTGAACTGGAAAGAAGGCAATAATGTAGATATTATTAGCATATTCTCATCATGACAAGATTAACACATGTAATTGCGTATTGTCTATGTTTTAAAAATACATTGAAACGTATCACACGAAAGACAGAATCTTTAGAGGTACAGGAAATAGAGCAAACTTTGAAGATACTTGTTAGAAGATGTCAAGTAGAAAGTTTTTTCAAGAATTGCATTATCTTCAATCAGATTCAGTTGCATACCAAACATAAATTATTGATTTTACATCCATTTTAAGATAATGAGGATCATTCGTATGAGGGAAGAGGGGAGAGGGAAGGTTGCTTAATGCTATAGATTATACGCAAAAATATCTTATTGTTCTGCCAAATAAGCATCATCTTCTATGAATTTAATAATTAAGAAAGTTTATTATAAGAATTTACATGCCGGACCAAACGATGTGGGCAATGATTCATAACAGGGTATTGGCCAATTTCAAGTAAACAGGCAATTCATCGTGTACTAAGAAGTTAGTATGTTTTCGTGCGAAGTCTGTGAATGCAAGTCAGTTGATGGGCGAGTAACTCAAGCCCGACCTTTTTTAAATATTGGATTGGATTATGCCGGTCTATTTGCCGGTCTATTTTAACGGTGTCATGAAATAAAATGAGTTAATATTATTTATCTATTTTTATATATTTAGTTAAAAAGCGGTACATCTGAAGTTGGTGCCTGATTTAACGCAACATCACGTTTGAATGCGATAAAGTAGTTCATTATTAGAAGAAGTAAATGTAACAATCTATATTCAGATAATAGTGCCATTTTTATGGGAGCTAATAATCAGCTCGTAGAACTTAAAGAGTACTTAATTGATAGATCAAGCAATTCAGAAATCAATAAAAGAGTACTGCGCGGAACATTAATTGAAAATTTATTTTTTCATATTCTCCGTTAGAGATGCACCAGATTCCAAAAAATATCCGGTGTCCAGTATTATCCGATCGGATGTCGAATATCCGATGTTACATTCTTTTTGGATATCTGATATTCGGCAATTTTATGATTCGGTGCATCCCTATTTTGGGAGGAATATGAGAAGCAGCGATCAAATCAGCAAAAACTCACATGCATAAGATGGTGGGACATTAAATTTTGAGGAATTGTACACTATAATGATTCAGATAGAGGCTGGTTTTAATTCAAGACCACTCATGTCATCTGACGACCCAACTGACTTGCAGTCACTGACATCTGAATACTTACTCATAGAAAAAGCTTTGATTTCTATCCCTCAACATGATGTTAATGATGTACTTTAGAATCGATTAACACATTATCAATTGTTTGAGCAAATGCAGCAGCATTTTAATCAAGATGATCAACAGAGTATATTATGTAATTACAACAAAGTAATAAATGAAAATATTACAAATGTATAAATTTAAGACCGGGAATGATGATTATTCTAAAAAATGAAAATTCAATATTCCTATAGCTTTTGAGTCGAATTACCAAAGTGCATTCTGGTACTGATGATATCGTTAGAGGATAGTAACTGTACGAACCAGTTACGCAGTTCTTGTGCGATAACTAAGATTTGCGTATTACCTATTGATGAAACTTGGAATTAGTCATATTAATTTGGTTTAAGTTTTTCAAGATGAGCATTGCAGTATTTCTTTAGATTAAAGTTTAAGGTTAAGATATGTTTAGTTGCAATCACATTCATTATAACATGTTCTTTTATTTATTATAAATCATATGCTTTCCAAGATAGACCGAATGTTTGGTGGTGACTAATTGCCAGCGTGAGTGATTATAAGACATAAGAATAAACGCACAGTCACAAATTCAGCTGAGTTTAATTATTTCTTATCGTGTTCTTCATTCGCGACACTCACAATTATCGAGCGATCCAAACAATTACAGATAGCCAAGCGAGATTTAGCATATGAAACAAATTGATGCATTGCATGTATTGTTTTCAATTTGGCGACAATTTGCTATTATTGAAATCTATTATATATATGAACTGAGTTAGTATCAAATAGATTTCATGAGTTTACGAAATTATAAGAGTATACATTGAAAAATAATAAACTCACGTTGATAGCAAACTAACGGCACACCATGCACGCATGATAACAACTTGCCAACAATTTCTGAATTCTAAGGAAGATTTTACGTGACATCAGAACAACAGACAGTTTGTGGAAACATCTTAGCTTTAGTTTGATGAAATTGAATGCGGAATAAGGGATAGCAAAATGGCAACATATTGCCCTTATTTGGCTATCTGGAATTGGATTACCCAAAATTTCGTTTGGATTATCTAATCCTTATACAAAAATTATCTCGATGACCAATTCCTCGGATT
>NW_017259193.1:86695-101505 GCF_001594045.1 Atta colombica | reverse complement strand
TATATGGAGTGTAAGGTGATATTTCTACGACCATCCACCGTTCCAAAATTATACTTGACGTAGAAATACGTTGCACACAAATGTGCTTCAGGCATAAACTATCGAAAATCGTGTAAACAATTGCAAAATTCAAGGTGGCAGATTCAATATGCTAGTCATAAAAAAAAAGAGAAATAAAATAAAAGATAATATCAGTATAATAAAATAAAACAAGTAAAAAATAAAAGAAAAATGTTTTTCATTTCAAGCGAAAAGTTATCACAATTAAATATTTAACAGAAAAAGAATAGAATACGTATTAGCAGCAAAAACTTCATGAGAAGTAGAAAAACGAATACTAATGCCATTTTCGAAGCTCTTAATAAGATTAAAATAAATTTCTAAATTATTTTATATTTTATACTTTTATATCCGTTTTAAATTCATAAGATTTGATAGCAGATTTGTAATCAAGGTCCACGACATACTTGAAAACAAACTTTAAAATGAAATTCAACGAGTATGTCTTTTATTTCCTTTTTTTCTGCTTCATTTTTGCCATATTGGATTCGCCATCTTGAATTTTTCAACAATTGTCCATAGAGCTTTTGATAGCTTATGCTTGAAGCTACATTTATATGCAAGATAGTTTTTCTATATCAAGTACGAGTACAATTTTGGAAAGGTAAGTGATCGACTTGACAAAAAATGCTATTTACATATATGTATATACTGAATAGGCCATTTTAATCAATACACATGAACATTTCGAAAAGGAGAAATTTAAAAAATAAATATTTCAGACAAAAGTTTTATGGTTTCAAGAGAGAAAAAACACGGTGACCTTGATAGAAGAAGTCCTTAAGGTCAGATCTACGTTACATAAAATTTGTATTTTATTTTAATTGTCCCAGGCAAATAAACCGAAAAATATAGAAGGTACGAAAAAATATTTCAAATAAAAGTTGTATGATTTCGAAGGAGACATAAAACGATGCCCTTAATTTGACTTTGAATAATTGTTTGAAAGTGATTTTTAATTTCTTATTTTTATTAAATGAAATCCCCTATCTTTATATTTTCTTATAGCTTATCTCAAGAGTTTTCCAAAACACTATAATGAAATGTTTTTTTATGAAGTATGTTTCGAATTATGAGACTTGAAAGTCACAATACATACCGGCATTTTAGCATTATATAAGATATCCAACCAACGGCTAAAATCTCTTGAGTGTTGTTCAGAATCATGTCCTGGATAATTTGTCAAGATCAAGCTCATTAGAGGTATCTTTTGTTTTCATTTTTGCACTAAAAATTCATTTTTACGTATATAATAAGAATGTTTTATTGATTTTTTAGCACTGCATTTTCTCATTTTTACGAACATGAAAAAATATGGTATTAAAAAATTCTGAAAAAATTCTAAAAAATTCTTAGAATCTAACCTGTTCTGCTGCAAAAACTACTTGTCAGACGCAATTTTGCAAAAGGAAAAAGTTATTTTTTTTAATTTAAAGTATTACGTCTTGGCGGGAGTGAATTTTGAAACATCCTGTGTATTTCATTTTAATTGCTCCAGGCAAATATCTCGAAAAATATGGAAGACATGAAAAAATGTTTCAGATAAAAGTTGTATGGTTACATTGTTTTATACAGTGTCTGGAAATTTGTTATGAGTCTTTTTCACAGGAGCAGAATGACTAAACTGAGAAGAAAAGTTCTCTTCCATTTTAGTTAACGAATAAGCGCTTTGATGTACATATGTGGCGTTCAGGGTCGGCGCGCGCTCCTCGTTGTACTCCTTGGTTTCATAAATAATATTTTAAAATATTATACTAATATGCTTTGCTAGGCTTTGTTATGATTAGTTTATGACTGCTTAAGTTTGTACTTAATGTCTTAAATGTACTTAAGAATCAACTATGAATACTGAACCATGATCTTCTTTGGTATTGTATTATTTAAAAAAAATGAAAAGATAGCAGAATAAATATTGTTTTCATTTTTTATATAATAATAAATAAATGAATAAAAGAATTGTCTAATTTCGTAAATTTATCTAAAAGTAAAGACAAATGTAAATAATAATATATGCTTGATGAGCTTTGTTGAATATTCTATTCTTGTAAATATTGCGTAGCTAACAATTGCGTAGTTAAATAATATCGTTGAAATTAAATAATATTTAATTAATATTTATTAAATAAAATGAATAATAGTTTACTAATAAATAGTTTACTAATTAAATAAGTACTAATTAAATAAGTAATCCTTAAATGCTCAAAAATTAATTTATTTTGAAACAGTGATTAAAAAAGTGAAATATTCGAATTACGATATTTTAAGAGCTAATTCTTTCTTTACAATAAAAAAATAACGAGAGAATTAATTCATACAAAAGACTTCCAAATTTTTCATTTTCAAAATATTAATAATACTTACGTAATTACCTAAAATCTGAATAATAATTCTTCTCTTTATTTTTTATTAGACTTAAGCAGTCGTAAACTAATCATAACAAAGTCATATCAGTATCTTAAAATATTATTTATGAATACTAGCCAAAGATTGGGTACAAGTGAACGAGAAACACATGCCGGCCCTGAGCACATATGTAGATTAGCACTTACTCGTTAACTATAATTTGTTCTCCTGCAAAAACTACTTGTCAGACGCAATTTTGCAAAAGAAAAAAGTTGTTTCTTTTAGTTTAAAGTATCATGTCTTGTACTTTGCGGGCGCGAATTTTGGAACACTCTGTATATATCTTTCTCTGTATATATATCTTTCATTTCTGCATAATTTTTTAAAAATTTCTTCCTCAGGGTAATATGAGCACTGAACGGATAATAAGAGCGCTATCATTTCAATTAGAAATATAACATTTGGATTGAAATAATCAATTTTAATATTAAAATACATAAACAAATTTATTAAATAATATGCATAAGATTTTTTTATTCTTCAATATAGTTAGACATATAAAAATGTTTCCTGAAGGTCCTTATGATATCCCATCTTATCCTATACAAATTTAATTCTTATACATTTAATATACATATAAAAATTAGTAGATATATGAAGCGGTCATTATATGAGACGGTCATAGAAATAGAAATTATACATTTTTACAGAAACATATACATCTAATATATTAATATTATATTGTATGCGTGCTCCTAGCACAAGATGTTTTGTATGTAAAATTCTATGTTCAATGAAATCCCGAAAATATATATTGTTAAATTAATATAATCTGTAATTTTCCATGTAAGCTGCAATGTTACATGATTATGCTGAGTCGAAAAAATTCAGCACAATCATATAATTTCACAAAAATATTTTTTTCGGTGTAGGATAATATTGCGCCCAATGAATTGTGCTAATAAAGGAAAATTAAATTGAATTTTTGAAAACAATAACTCTTATTGAACAAAATTCAATTATATATAATTATTCTTACAGCCATTGTTATTTGTTATAAGTATGTGGGGCTTATGCGAATGATTTTCAATGTCGCTAACTTTTAAAAAGCTAAACTTTTTACTTTTTATTCAAATTGCTAGAAAAATTAAAAGATTAATTACAAATCAAATTAAAAATATAATAATTGTAATATATTTAAGAATAGAGTAAGGGATATTCTCTTTATGTGATTAATTATATTTAAAACTAATTTAGAAAAACAATATTTAGTTTCTTTGTTATTCTTAATTTATTTTTTATTTAAGCCTTATTACATTAATTTATGTATATAATAATAAGGACCAATATTAAAGTTTAAAAAAATTCTTTTTTGTTTATTTATAAATATTCTATAAAAGACATATTTTTGTAAGTGAGTGAAATAAAGATTTTATTTTTACTTATTTCACTTATATCCTCATAAATAGAATTTAAAAAAGTACATAGGCTCTATTCAGCTTAGTAATTAATAATATTATTTATGGTATTATAGATTATTTATTCCACTAAAAAATAAATTGTATTTTAGCTTACATTACATATTATATAAGTGATTATATATAATATATTTCTAATTAAAGCTATGCTGTAACCTTATCATAAGTATCACATTAGTCTTTAGAATTTCATTTTTTATATCCTTTTATTACGTGACTCTGGTAATATATTAATTCATAGCGTTATATTTTTTGTTATTTGGAGTATGACAATCAATAGAATTTACGGCACTGCATCGATCGCGATAACAAAATTCATTTTGGCCATCATAAAAGCCGTGAAACAGTTAATGCAACATAAGGGTCGTAAGAGAAAAAATAGACTGAGATGATGATATATTTTCCGGGACACCTAATCAACTTTTTTAAATGCGCCATTCCGAGCTTACACATAACAAAGGTAAATTGCGCATACCGGCAACGTTTCGCCCATGCGACACCCCCGGTTGTCGGAAAATTGAAATGAATGAAGCGTAAATGTTTTACAAGCTAAAGGAGAAAATAATTCATTATCTCACAAAGTTGCCCCTGCTCATCTGATATGCAATATATAGGCGGTACAGGCGGACGATAAATAACAAGCACAATGACCGCACGCGATTGATTAATTACACTTCAGAACAAAATTTGACTTTTTTTGTTATGTAAGTAAATAATAATTTTTGACATATTCTTGCATGCTAAATACGAATCCGTTGGCAAAAGTTAGTTACTACGACACAATTCTGAGAAAAATGGCTGAAAAAAACTGATCATTTTGAGGACTTTCAAAACGTAAAATCAGCAACCAATTTTTTTCTTTAATTTCCCAGATAGCCAAGTCTGTAGAAAGCAGATTTTTTTTAAATGTCTATTACACACTGTGCCAACAAAATAACAACAGAAATGTACATAATATTGTTGATAAACGGCTAGAAAAAACATAACAGAATCTGCAAGCCAGATAATGTTAGGATCTGTTCAGTTTCTGACAACAATTTGCCTTCATTATGTCGACAAACGATGTTAAGTTAGAACAAGCCTAATGCGGACGCAGTTGATGGCAGACCGTCATTTTCTGCTTCTCTTCTAGCAGACTGTCAGCGAACTTGTTGAAGTCTGCTAGAAGACATTTTGCTATCTGGGTTATTATTAATGTATCATAAAAGTATCAATTTTCAATTTTTCAATGCATTTTTGGTTCAATTCGATATGATTTTTTTTATTTCCAAGATCTAGCAATTTAAAAATAGTTCTTTTCTCAACATATACAGAGTTCGTTATCAAAATCTGACAAATCGAACAATTTCTTTAAACAAAATGTTTTTAATATTGTAAAAAATTAAATATTACCTATTAATTAAAAAATCTTTTTACATGGCACTTGGGGGATCCCTGTAGAGCATAATTATTCGATATATTCCCCATTAGCTTGAATAACGGCCTTTATTCTCGGTTTGAAGAGTTCGCTGTAATGTAGCGCTGTCCATGTCGACGAATGCTGCCTCAATAGCAGTCCTTAATGACGTCATTGGAATGCCGAGACTTGTTTGTGACCCTTTCAACTACACTCCACACGTAGTAGTACTCCAAGGGATTTAAATCTGGGCTATTGGGAGGCCAGAATTCCTTGGACCAAAACATATCGACGTTGTCTGAGAGCCAATTTTGAATCAAATGGCTCATGTGAATCGGTGCATCGTCCTGCTGAAAAATATGGCCTTCCGGACATCATAATTTCCATCCACGGCTTCACTATATCCATCAGAACGCGCAACAATGCCCGGGGTCATCCGAAATCAGCGCTTGAATCCTTTCAATAACTGCGGAGGATCCTCCTTGGAAGGTTCTTTCGAGTGATTCTTTCTCGCTGGCTGGAACCTTCGTTGGACTGTTCTAAAGCCGTATATTTTGTCACACGTTATAAATGATTGATCTCGGATATCCAAAGAACCGAATTGATGAGCACCCAGCGCGAAGCCTTTGATGATCGCGGCTCTTCGATTATACTTCGCATTTGATTTCAATATCGGCTATTTTGAGATTGTTTATTAAAAGAATCAGACTTTTTAGGACTCAACAACAATATTGGTGAAGGCACAATAGAAAATTTAAATTGAAATTGTTCGGATTTTGGTGACGTATCTTGTATACTATCCGACAAAATTTGACCTTTTTTCACCATACGAGTGAATAATCATTTCCAACGTATTTTTACGCGCTGAATACGAATCCGTTGACAAAAGTTGAATATCATAGTTTTGAGAAAAATGGCGTCAGAGGAGCAAAAAACGTGATCCTCTTTGATACTTTTCTCAAAATTTTGACGTGAAGCCAACTTTTATCAACGGATTCGTATTCAGCAAGCAAAAATACGTCGTAAAAATACGTCAGAATTCACACTGGTGAAAAGAAAATATCGAACTTCGTTGGACAGTATACGTTACATGAAAAATTATTTTTAAATTATTATATCTTGAAAATAAAAAATTTAATTTATTATTAAAATCATATCGAAATGAAACAAAATGCATATTAAAATTAAAAATTACTTCGTGTAACCTTAACAAAATTTAGAAGCAAAATTTTAGAAGTAGAATGTCATAAAAATCCTCAAAATTGTCGTTTTTGGACTATTTAATGCCATTTTTCTCATATTGTGACATGATAGCTAACTTCTAACGGATTGATCGTGTTTAGCAAAAATGACTATTTACACTTGCATGGCAAAATGATGTTCCACAATGTTATTAGCTTGTAATATTCGCGTTGCAATTTATTCGAATTAAATATGATAGAAACCGAAATTTTAATTTGTGAAAACGACCAAATGTTATTCAGTTATGTGCGCGTGTAACAAATATTAATGTTAACGTATAATAAAAATAATATATATTGGGCCGTTTATATGACTGTATCTGAATTAACGTGTCTCTGAATTAATGTGTATATATGAATTCACGCGTAAGTGCATATAGAATATTATTAGTGAAATGCATTTTTAGCGTAAAGCGAAAGAGAAATTACCACAAAAAAATTAAATTAAAAATGCAATAGCGTAATAACGGATTAAAAATTATTCGCATCGTTGAGTAATTAAATCAAGCTAACCATGTGTTTTGATATATTGGCATTTCTCTTTTGTTACATTCCGAGCGCAAGATTTGCGTAGAAATTTCTTAATCATGCGCATTTATACAAAATAAAAAATACTGCACAAACTCTTTTTTAAAAAACCTTTCTAAGAAATGTATAAATTTAGAAATGTAGGAAAATATACAAATTTTGAATCCACAGATTTTAGATATTTTATATTGTAATCGTACACTCGAAAAGTCGTGTGTCCTTCCGTATTCCCAATATTTTCATTGTAATCATGTATATTTTCATTGTATATCGAGTAAAGAGGATCATTCGCTTTGTCTCTACCCGCTTTGTCCAAAGGATCTACTAGATGCGAATTTGGAAAGGATAGAATAAATTGAAGCACCAAGTGAAAAATTTTAACTCGAATACATGTTTAAAGACACAGAATTCTTATTATTATCTCTATTATTATCTCTATTATTATCTCTAAAATTATTCACACTGATTAAGGAACAATTACAGATAATAATTAAACTACGTACCTAAGGAAAAATCACAAGAAAACACTCAATTTTCTATATGTCTCTATTAAACACAAACGGAATCATATATCGTTTCATAGCGTCGCTGATCGATCATTCTTTCAACTATTAGACTCATAGCGCAATCTTAGATAGATAAGCGAAAATAAAAGGTATTCGCTTTATCCAGAATATCTATTTTTTACCCGGGTTTCCCCTACATATAAAAGATATTATATAAAATTATTATATAAAATTATATATAAAATTTTTGATAAAACATACAAAAATTTAACTTTTGTTTTAAATAAATTAAAACTTAAAAACATTTATGTAAAATTTTCTGTTTACGTGAATATTATATGCACAATTTTTTTTTATTTTAATGCAAATCATATTTCTATATCATAAAACTTAAATTATTGGACAATGCATACAATACCTACATTTGTAATACACATTACAATTTTAACGCAATTCATTTCATATATTGATAAAGTACAAATTATTTTATACTTTAGCATTGTTATACATAATTAACATATTTAAAGCGAAAAGAAACAGAAAAGAGGGAGATTATTACATTTATTTATTAGAAATGTAAATATATTATTGCAGAATGTAACTGTATCATCGAAATATTAAACTAATAAATAATTTTAATATCAAACCTTTTAATATCAAAACACATGAAATTATTATTATTATTATTATTAACATAGTTATTATAATATTGTTTTTAACATGCTTTTAACACTGCAAATTCATTTGAAGAATCGTTTTGCTAAGACTAAAATCAAGACAACGAGATAAAATTCATCGCAGCATGATATATCAAGTTTATATTAATTTTATAGCTAATTTTATAGCGCGGTCAATTGGTTGTAATCGAAGATAAAAAAGCAGAGTTGGGAAGTAACTCGTTATTATTACAATTACTTTTTTAACAATGAATGAATAACGACGTTACATTTCAATAATTGTAACGTTAAGGAAATCCTGAAAACAATTAGTTACAGTATAAAAAGGACTACTAAAGATACACACAAACCATTTACGTGATATTGTGATACATCACTACATATTATTATATCAATATCTCACGCACACATACATATCAGTTTTTATGTAATGAAATTGTTTTAATTAGAAGAATTCCAATTATAAGAACTCCACATTATTTCCAAATTACTTGTTTGTAGACTACAATTTTGTAAATACAGATACATAGCTTTTTATATAAAGCAAATGTCGTGATGTGGCTCTAGAGCGCCATATTCGACTAAGAAATGATAAAGATCTCAATTTTGAAATCCTAATAAGAATGCGACCAACAATAATCGCCTTAACCTGACGCCATATAAAAATGGAAAATTGTTACACAGACGTTGAAGTAGGTCATAATGAATATGAAAAATATTTTTTGATATATTTTGATAATGTCGAACGTCGATTATGGTTTTGGAAAGTTAATAATTTTTATAGAATAATAGTCTTTTAATATAGTTAGTCTATATATAGGTAAAATAAATTACTAAGTATACATAAAAAGCACTGAGAGGTACATTAGTTAAAAGCAAGTATGTAACAAGATATAGATGTTTAAAAATGTCTCGGATCATTATAACCAGCCTTTATGGCGCCGGGTTAAAGTTGGAAGTCTAATGATTCTTGTTGGAATTTGCGCATCTAGCTGTGATATTGCATACAATTAACAATTTGTAAATTTTGATCTGAATATTTATGGCAGATTTACTTATTTATCATATTGAAAATTGGATCGAAACGTCTGTGTTTTATATACTACTTAAACTAAATAAATTATTATATACATTAAAACCTATATCTTGCTCAAAGGCATGTTTTTTTATATAATATATTTGATTTAGTTCACTCGAGTTTCGAATTTTATATTATATAATTTTGAAAAACATACAGTCCATTTTATTTTTTATTAATAAATTTTTAATTATCCAGCAAGAAATTACCGTCGATTAAACATCGAATTGACATCGAATTGATATCAAAATTATCGTATCGATATCGATTCAACATCAATTCAATGAGTCATTTTTCGCTGAATAATATTTACTTTTTAAAAATAAAATTAAAAAAAAATATTTTCCTTGTACTTTTTGCACTCACTGTGCGTATAATATTGGTATAGTGGTACGTAGGGATGTATCAATGACGTAATTATATGTGCGTAAATCCTTTATTGAGTCGATCGATAAAAGAGATGAATATAGGATTCTCTTAATGGTAATGCAATTCTATTTTTTAACGGAACCGGACCGGTAACGGAATAAAACATTATTGTCATCATTACTTAATACACGTACAATACATATGATGCATCCATATAATCATTATAGATCTCGTGTTAAATTGATTAATCAGCAATATAAACAAACAGAGATAACACTCATGAGCAATAATAAAAATATATCCTATATAAAAACTATCAATTTTTATTAATTTGATAATATATGTCCATAAAAATTGAATCTTAATTCTGGTTTTCATGATACATCAATTATAAATATACAAATATCAATAATTTCATTGTGTAATAAGAAATAAGTGAGTGATATTCTCCAACATTTTGCAATATAAGCAACCATTTCCAGTATATTTTTGTCTGCTAAACTTGAATTTTTTTGTCCAAATTTGATATTCTGTAACAATTTTGAGAAAAATATCATTAAAGAGTTAAAAAACGACGATCTTGAAGATTTTCATGACATATTACCAGCAGCAAAAGTATTTTTACCTTGTTTCTAAATTTGATGCCACACAAGAATATCAACTTTTAGCTTTAGCATTGTTTCATTTTAGTATGATTTTTCGTTTCCGAAATGTAGCAATTTGAAAATAATTCTTCTTTTATAAGATATAATGGAAAAGCTGTGTTATTCTATCTTAATATTAACCATTGAACAACAATTTTATATTTAGCAAGCAAAAAAACATTGAAAATGATTATTTACACTCGCGATAGAAAGATAAATTTTATTTTTCAGTGTAATTGGATCTCTAAGAAAAAGGTAAAGGTCATTAAAAGGTAAAAAAGTAACAAAAAACTTTAACAACTCGTTAGTTCTTGAGTAACAGTAAAGATAACAAGTTTTACGGTAGAAAGTAATTTAAAATCAGTAACAAATAACCAATTATTTTTCGGAAAAAGTAATGGTAACGAATTATGTTTATATAATAAAATAACGTTTCCAACTCTGTAAAAAAAAAGTATTAAAATATGTTACATCTTTTATCAGATCATTAATTCCTGAGATACTTAATTAAAAGCTTAATTAAATGTTTAACATGAAATTTCCGGATAAGTTGCTTGGTGACGCGGCGTTTTCTTTTTTCTTTTTTTTTCTTGTGCATTTGACGTCATCCCGTTCTACATTTAAACATGATCGTGCAATCGAGAACAATACGTTATTTTAAGGAGTCCTTCGGAATATTTCTTCCATAGAAATACTTATTATTCTTCTTTAAATGCGTGTAAAATAATGATTAACTCTTTGGTTAAGCAGGATGCGGAATTATATTATTATATTCAATTAAAACACACGATTTTCATAAAACATTTAAACAAATCAAAAAAACATTTTTCACAAAAACCAAACAAGTTTCGTCAAAAAAATTAAATGTTCGAGAAACAGAAAAAAATTTCTCTTAAAACCATTCTTAATCTTGATTGAAGGCCCCCATAGATTAAAATATTGGGTTGTCCGGAAAGTTCGTGCCACAAAAGATTTAAATTTAATAAATGTATACTAAAATTTAAATCTTCTGCGTTTCAATTTTCCTTCAAAATCGGCACGAACTTTCCAGACAACCCAATAGCAAAAATAGAAAACCAATGTGAGCCAGCATAGGTTGTTTGTAAGAATTCCATATATTTAAAGTAAAATAGAATTATAGACATCGATCCTTATTATTGGGTTATCCTCAATGTAGATTTGAAACAATTCATCCATGCAAATTAAACAATGTAACAGTTAAATTAATGTTAACTAATGTCACTTAACTAATGTCGTCAATAATTAAAATTTAAAAATTGTCTGTTGTATTTAACCGAATACTTAAACAATAAAATTATCTATAATATACAATACATAAAAAAATACCACCTTGATTAAAAAGTTCCCGGAATTATCACCAAGTGATGCTCTGAGTCAGCTGATTTGAGTTCTGTTTTTTTGGTTAGGTTGCCACATCTATCATTGACATTCCCACCAAATTTTATCACCATAGCTTGACATTTGTAAAAGTTACGCCGTCTTAAGTACATCTACCTCTGCTCATATTTTCGATTTTTTACAGTTTTAAAAATGGAGTTGAATTTGCAACAACGAGTTTGTATTAAATTTGCGTAAAAATGGATTGGTGTGAAAACTTTGAAAATGTTGGGAAACTGTTTCGGCAGTGATACTCTAAAGAAAACAGCCGTTTATGAGTGGCATGAAAAAACCATTACGGGGAACGCGTTTTAACAGCCGAAAGGAAGTAATGGAAAAATCAAAGACGGCTCTGATGGCTATGCTGACAATAGAGTTTCAGAAATGTTTTGAGAGCTGGATCAAACGCTGATATAAGTGCGTTGCAGTCGATGGGGAGTACTTTGAAGGGGACAATATCACTTTTAATGAATAAAACTTGTATTTTGAATTTTCTGAATGAATTCCGGGAACTTTTTGATCAAAGTAGTACAATAAAATTCTTAAAATACTAATCAAATTGTCATTAAGGAATTAGATAAAACTGATATTAAATATTGACGATCGTCAATTAATGTGGAACGTGCTTACAGCAAGGCATTACGAGAAAGTGTGAGAGGTCAAACGAAATTATTCTTATTAAATAGGGAAAAGAATACAATAAATAATACGAACAAATGTAAATAAATTACAAAAGTTAAGTGTAAACATTAACTATAAGATCTTGGAAATATCAATCTTCTTAAAATAACTCATGATATAAAGAATCCAACATATCAATATTCTCTTGTAAATTTAATTCATTTTTGTTTTTTTTTTTATGTAAATTGACTCTGAGATTAATCATTTATAGGTTTTTTCTTTATCTAAAATCCTTAATTCCAATCAAATTCATAATTGAGTTTCAATCTATGTTCCGTGATAACAAAGTGTTGATTAATATACATCTATTAATGTGATTATCAATGTTCTGATAATTTGGTTTTCTTAAAAAAATAACTTCTTGTTATTTTTAACTTCAATGTATGAAATCAATCCATTTCTGTGATTAATTTTAAAGGAACAACATATTAACGTATGCATTTAATAAATAATAAATTAAATTTGAGTCAAATTTAATATATTATATTTTCTTTAGTTAAATTATTTAACTCCATTATTTTAATAAAATTAATGACATATTAAATAGGGGCAGTAGTAACCTGTAAAAATGATTAAAAATAATTGAAATTGAATATAATTTAATATTATAAATTTAATACTGTTAAGTAAGTAGTAATCAAATAGTAATCAAAAGATTAATATCAAGAGATACGATAATGTTTCGCACCAAGTCACGCGCAACATGCAGTATAGCGGCACCACAATAACAGGAAAGGAATGTTCTTTAGTAAGAGGATGTCGGTAACGGACGAAACTTCCTGCATGTATGAAGAAGGGCAGTTCCCCAGGAGTCTTTCGATGACTCGGCTAAGAACATTATTCAGATTCCTGTTCTAGCGCGCCTTTCTGCTCACCTACGACCTACATCTCGCGCTACCCCTGGCCTCGCCCTCCTGACCCGCTGAGGTCACTATGAGCATCTGTTAATCTTAATTACGATACATCATTGCCACTGAGATATTCCTACTCTCAAAGTCGTCTGATCGACAGGAGTCTGCGCTCTTGACGAATGTTCAATCTATAGTTACTGCATGTGCAACCTCCTGTCACCCTTTGCACGATGCACCACTAGAGTTACACGATGCATTTCCGCGGAACGGATAGAAATTAGTATCTCTCGGGAGAAGTCGGATGTAGTTGATTTGGCTGTTGATATGATAGCAAAATGAGAATAAAAGACGCAGAAATATCGAAGCAATTACCGTTTTTTTAGGTAAATGAGGATAAAATCTCAATTACTATATCTATATTATAAAATTAGTATATAAAAATAATTAAAGAAAAAATAATTAAAGAAAATTGAAATTAATAAAACACTTACAATTTCACATAAAAGTTTTAACAATTAGAAAGATAATATTAATCATAAAATGGAAAAATTAATTTAAAAAAAATAAAATTGATAAATTAATTAAAAGAATAAAAATTAATAATAATATTTACACTATGTATCATTAAATTTATAAATTGTAAATTGATTAAATACTCAGACAACATAAAATCTAAAATCAGGACATAAGACGTCTTTTAGACATTATTCACAGAAAAAGTGGCATCGTCTTGTAATTAAAAAAATAATTTTTTACAGTTTTGCTAGAAAATGTTTTATAAGTGAAGAATCTATCATTTATTATTGACATTAACAGTATGTACATCAATATATATATACTATTGATGTATCAATGATTATAGCCTTTCTGAAGAGTAGTATGTGTTTATAATATTTCAATCTTCAATGCTATATATTTCCATCTTTAGTTCTTGAATATAATACTAATCTGCGCAGATCCTAAATTTATTCCAACTTTAACTCGCATAACTTTAATTTTCAAGTGAACATTGAATTGCAATTGTTTGCTCCTAGAGAATTAAGGATGCATCAACTGTATACTCTTATAGAAATCTAATACTGGCAAATACTAAAAGATAATTAATTATTACTTATTTTAAGTATTAAAGTGTACTATTGTTCAGAATTTTAGTACTCCAAATAATTACTCCAAATAATCTTTTAATAACACAGATCTACAAAAAAGTATCCTATTGGAGTGGAGACTCAGTTATTCTTATGTATTTTGAGTCACTGAATACGAATCTGACATCAAAATAGAACTATCCAGGATAAATATCAAGGTAATTGTCAATCTAGAGCGAAAAAATGACCTATTTTTTCCCATTTGATTCATTTTTTCGCTTTAGGTTGAAAATTTACGCTGGATAGTCATATTTTGATATCAGATTCATATTCAACGAATACATAAGAATAGCTGAATCTCCACCCCAGAAACAGAGTATTTTTTTGTGAGCCTGTATAATAAATTGACCAGTATTAGATTTCTTTTAAAAATAATCTGTATAAAATGACTGAAGTTGAAAATTTATATACTTAT
>NW_017259193.1:80198-86595 GCF_001594045.1 Atta colombica | reverse complement strand
CTTCATCATTTTTCAAAAAAGTGTCTACTTCTTATTAATAATGTATTCTTTAAGACGTCTTTTGTTCCAATTTCACAGTGTCTAAAAAATATGCAATATACATATATTTTTTTTAAATTAACAAAATAATTATTGGATATAAAGTTAAAATTAATATTATTAAAGTATTATTAAAGTTAAAATATGCAAATCTTTCAGCAAAAAACAGCCAGAAACAAGTTATTAATAAAATAATTAAATTATTATAGATAAATGACAGATAAATTAACAACATGTCAGGAAATGACGGGACACATATTGCGGAATATCATTATGCTAAACGTCATAAGAAAAATGTGCGTAAATTAGATTTCAGACCTTTGCAAAAATGTAATTAGCAAAAGCGGGAGGGAAGTGGGAGGGAGAAGAGACTAGAGAGACAGATGACGTGGAGAAGAGAAAAACGAGAGAGATAAGAGATAAGCGGCGCGGAAGCTACTCCGCGCGAAGTAAGCTCCCACGAGAAGCTTATTTTTAGCTGAAAACAGAATCGATTCATCCCTTCTGATGCTATGTCGGTTGTCGCGATGGTACCAGTAACGTCGAGCCCAAAGCCACGCGGCGATCGAAGACGCAGCAGGATGACAGTGAGAATAAGAATGGTACGAGCGGTAGCAGAGTTGCCACTCATCATGTTTATGAGTGAGAAACAGAGAGGCATAAAAGAGGAAAAAACAAAAATGCGCACGCGCGCGCGCGCGCGCGCGCGCACACACATACACACACACACATCTTCATACTCCTCTGACCCCTTTCACCGGTCTATCCTAGCGCCTTTACCCGGTAGCCCTGTTCCGCATGTGCCTGTAGTATCCGCGTAGTCATGCTGATGTAAAATTCAGTACACTTTGATTCAGTATCCGGAACATTTTATCCCCTCAAACTATGTGCTTCCCTTCGTCTTCTTTTTTCTCTCTTGATTATTTCTTTTATTTATTCCACTTTGATCATGATACCCGCACCAACGAAATAGGATCTCCTTAATTTACCACAACTTTATTAAACTTCCAAAGACTTTTTAGTCTGATAATTATTATGAGCTTATATAATACTTACGTCACTCTTTGATTCGTAAATAGGTTCAGAAAAATTGTGCTTTATACAACATCTTGCGAGGAAATATAATGCAAATATTTTCTTTGTCAGTAGAATTTAGAGAGAACAAATTTTAAATTAAAAGTATTACATAAATATCACTCCAAATTTTAACGATATTAACTGGATGTTACTGTTTAAATAACCCGATTATATATTTCAACGACGATATATATTTCAACGACGATATATATTTCAACGACGTTTATATTATATTAGTGCATATAATATAATATTCAATTTTAGATTCATTTGGCAGGAACATGTAGGATTAATTTGACGGCTGATTAAACGCAAATATAATCGATTGATGGATGAAGAGCATCGATGGCATCGTTACGTATTGGATGGCCAATGCGTGCTACTGTGATGACCGCGGCCCATTAATCTTCATAGTTCGCAATGGATTCATTCAATAGTGTCATGAAGCGCTGTTGATAAACTTCGGTATACATTAGGGCGGATTGTCAGTTCTTATTGAGCTCAATTGGATTCAGATAGAATTTTCGAAAATTAATTAGCATATTGCAAAATTTCGTTGTTTATACGTGACATAAAAATCATAGTCTATCAAAGTTTATAACTGCAAGTTTAATACAATATATTGTAAAATTATATATTGTAAAATTTCTCCAGCAGTAAAAGTTCTACGTACTGTAAAATGAGATAATTTTTGCACAAATTTTGATAATGTTCATATTTCTTCTATCAATGATTGATCTTCTGTCAAATATCAATTTAGAATTAAAAATAATGAAAAAACTTTTATATTTTCGTGCTAATTTCATCATAATGGTTCAAATCCTTACCTTCATATGATAAAAAACAATTTTGCATCTTTATCTCGTTTTCACTTATATTTTTAGTAGAAATCTGTTGAAATATGGTAGTGAAAAGATGAAAAATTACTGGTTGTAAGGATATATGTGGTTTTTCTACAAAAAAGTGTGAATGGAAAATTTATATTTTTTATATAAATATAAATATTATATAAGTAATAGCAATGTATATAGGTAACATAATACAAGTCAAATAAATATTTAGCAATAAAATTTTATAATTTAATCCTTAAAAAGTGAAGATTGTCAATTTGCAACGTTCACTTTAAATTAAATTCGAGATAAATTTGGAGTAATTTCAGAATCAATGCAAACTAATTAATTATATTAAACTGGAAATGGAAATATATGTAGCATTAAACATTAAAATAAGCTGTTTTGATCCGCCAGAAAGGTTATACATTATATATACATATTAGAGTTATACAAGGTTATATACAAAGTCTCTTATTATGAGATAGGCGCCTAATATGAGTGAAATGACATTTCTATAAAGTGAAATGCTATTTAGCAGAGTTGAGTAACAAAATAAGGCACATTTATCTTTCGTATCATACGATCACTGTCCGTTCAAATTTTTGAACTTGGCTAGGAAATATTTGTACGCGTCGCTTTGACATTTCAGTGAGACGCAGCGAAAAAACGCGATGAAAGGTATTCGAGTCACGCTTGACCTCTCGTTTACACGAGGGGATAAGCGTCGGCTTCCTGTAGTTCTGCGGCTCGGCTTGTGAATTCAACTCCCACGATATATTCGCGGGAATGGATTTAATTTCACAGCTCAATTAAAGAACGGAGAGAAAAGCACGCGGGAAGTTATGGAAGACAGCTATCGGCATGCAATGGCGGTTAAAGCGACACGGAATTGACGATAAGAACCGCGATAGGATGAGAACGGCGCGTGCAATCTCACATTGCAGCGCTGCATTGCTGCAGTGCAACATGCATATCGCGAAACGGCAGCCCTTCGAGCCCTTTTCCCACAGTGCCCATTCAATTGTCACCGCGTTGTACGCCCGACGTGGCAGCCGTCGAATTAAAGCCCCGCGAGTCGAACGAGTTACATTTACGCCACTTTGCCCGCACATCACGAGCGGTGCAAACTCGGCATTCAGTCCCCAGTGAGAGCGGGTGAGGTTGTCAAGGGACTTCTCGAGAATCAATTAATGGACAAATTTGCCGCGGCCTGCTACTGCGATCGCCTCGCGTCGCCATCAGACTATTATACACTGTTAAATTCATGTCAAATTATATCCAATTTGAATTATTTTTAATCATTTCTGTATTAAGAAAAAAATTTTTCAATATTTATAATTATCTATTACTAATTATCTATTACTATAATTATGATTTTTATTGCTATACTTTTGGTAATAATATCTATATGTAATGATAACTGTAATTCTATCAACAAATATGTATAGTTGGTAATCAAAAATAATGGTAATTATAATTATTATTATCACAAAAATGATTACAATCATTATTATTTAACTATAATTTATAATTACTTTTCGAGATAATTTATAGTATGGTTGGCCGTAACTTAAAGAGGCAACTTAAAATGATTATCCTAAAAATGACGATAGTTAAATTATAATAATTTCAATTATTTTTACAGTAATAATAATTATAATTATTATTTTTTGTTGTCAATATACATATTTATTGATAGAATTATACATATAGTTATAATATAGATAGAATTATACATATAGTTATAATATAATTATAATAATTATAGCAGTAATAATCATAATTATAACATGTGATTAGAGTTATAAATAATATTAGGAAATAAAGTGTATAGGCTCTCGTGTTGAATTAATCAATTACTAATGATCAAGAAAAATTTTATATCATTCTAAAATGATGAAATTAATGAAAAAATAACGGAAATTGCAACGACTCATTTTTTAATAATATTGTAGTAATGGTAACAAGTTATTTTTTAAATCAGTACCGAGTAACTTAAACAAATTACTTTATAAAAGAACTATCATCTACAGTTACATATCAAAATGTTTTTTTTTCAGCGTATATTCTACTATTTTTTACTATTCAATATTATTTACTATTCAATGTCGTTATTTTAATTAAAACAATAAACAATTTATAATTTAAGAAAATATAATAAAGACTCAAATTTAGTCCATTATTTACTAAGTGCATACATTAAGAAGGTTCTAATCTAACGAAACAAAAAATCGATTTTTTTTTTTACATATTCGCAAGTATTTGGCATAAAAAATATGTCAAAAGGAATTAGCTCGATTCACAAAATTAATAAAGTTATAGCATCTGTAATAGGGAGCGGTCTCCAGCTCATTTTCGACGCTCGGGCCGCGCGGCGCACAATAAAACATTAATCGACATTTTTATTTCGGCTAAGGTCGGAAAATCGTTATTCTTAAAAGGCCGTGTACATTTGGAGAGAGGTCTTTCTAACGATCAAGTTTGATCTCCTTGTGAAGGAGCATTTATTTTCTCGGCTTAGTGTAGCTTTGAACGTTGAAATGAGCGGACGCAAATTGTTTATTTACACGCAATATTAAAAATGGATAAAAAAGGTGAGAAATTTAATCAAGTTCGTATATATTGTACTAATTTTAAAAATTATGAGTGTAATAGGAATGGTCAGCAAGCGGAGATGTACGCAAACTCTTGGAATGAAGCTTGTATCACTCGCTCGGGAGAAGCGACGCTCTACTGATTTCGCTAGAAAAAGGAAAGCAATTGTCAGGTTGTAGGGAAGAAAGAGGATTTCCGCAACGTTTTTAGGAGGAAAAGGAATATTTCCTCTATGGCTCCAGAGTAGCTGATTGAGCATAAATAAAATTTTCTCTATATAATCAGTATGAAAAGCTTTAAACGTTTCTTTCAAAATCACGTTTTTCAAATTGGCTGCCATGATATTTCGAAAACCAGTTGATCAATCGAGTTGGACATGTGCACACATCTTCAGCACATATAGTGCCACGATGAAATCGAAATATATTTTTTGTAATTTTTACAACCATTTTAGTAAGAAAAAAACAGCAAAAATTGAAACTTAATTTTTGACATGACATTATTTTTTAAATTTTCAGTATTTTTTTTCGTTTAGGTACCTGCTATAGTGAAACTCATACTAATTAAAAATTTTTTTGGTTTTTTGTTTCAGATGAGCAGAAGAGCTGGAATCGTGGCAGCTACGGATCTATTTTTTTTGTTCATCAGTTTGTTTAATGTTTGTTGTTAACAGTGCATTCTGATAATTACTTTTTAATAAAAAAATTCTGAAACATATATCAAACATGTATAAATATGTAGAAAGAAACCCCGTCTCAAAAAACTTTATATTATATTTTTAAAAAATTCGCAAAAATAGCATAAAAATTCAACTTCTAGACTAAAATATCCCCTTAAAATAGACATTAATTACTTCGAAATCAATCTCAGAAATAGATTAATTTATATTTTGTCATGTATGGAAATTAAAAATAACAAAATGTTATTCAACTCAAGAAATTGGATTTTATTTTTTCTTTGATATTTAACGATATAAATACGCATTGCGCTATTTCAGTATTTTAACGAGATTCTCATTCAGAGAAATATTGACCGAAATTTATTTAAATTAACATTAATCTTACTTTTTCTTTTTAAAGTTTGATATTAGAATTTTTTAAGACAGAGGGAAAATTAACGACGTTTATGAATCATTATTTCTGATTTCGAAGATTAGCAATTTAATTTTGCAAGAACAGTGTGGAACAAAATTTTATCAAATCTAATTAACCGACATCCCGCAAGGCAGCATGGCTCTCTGCCGAAGAGAATCTCTTGTATTTTTTAACTATATGAACAAAAAATTCTAGAGGAACGAACATCGACCGTCCTGTTGAATTTATTTTTGAAATTCCGTCCCGCAGGGTCGGAGGAAACAACCCTCGAGGCAGTCTTTCGCGTAAAATTGCAATTCCGCAGGGGTTTCTGATATCCTGCCCTCCGTGTTCTCATATTTCTCGGCGACATATATCTGAAAATCTTTCGCAACGCAAGCGCATGATCGCCAACAAATTTCGCTCATTTTTCGTCTACTGCTTTTTTGATTGCTTAATCGTTTCTTCTAGCTTGTTTAACCTTCTCTTCAAGCGTAGCTTCTATTCCAACATTTGGAATTGTAAGAGAGTCTACTGTCCATTTATGAATATTATACAAGGAAAAACATCGCGAATACAAAATTCACGATTTTGTAGTCTGATATGTTTAATTTAATTTAATTTATTGCGTATAGATTTTACATGAAAATGAAAATATATCAATGACGAAGCGGTATGGCTATTGTGACTTTATTCTTGAAAAATCACATAAAATATTATAAATATATGTTTATTATGTTTACGTCTATTATAAATTTTCGTATGTGATATAAATGTAAG
>NW_017259193.1:75016-80098 GCF_001594045.1 Atta colombica | reverse complement strand
TATATATATATATATAAAAATACTAAATGCAAAAATAGGAAAAGAATGATTAAAAGCAAAATGCCGAATTTTGAGGATGTTTTTTTAAGGATATATTGCACCCATTTTTATAAATGTGTTAATATTTATACTTCAAATAAACTATCTACATACAGAATGTCCCAAACATTTTGACATACCGTTCGCGCTTGTGGACAGCTAGAGCGGCTAAACTGATTGTGAGTTAAAAAATCTATCACTTTGCAATTTTCGTAATAGTTAACGAAATATTAATTTCTAAATATTGTCAAACAAGCAAATAAGACAACTTTAAGATATTTCAGAAATCTTTCAGAAATTCTTATAAATTCCTTAAAGATGTTTCGTAAAGAATTCTTAAAGATATTTTAAAGTTGTCTTATGCGTAAATTTTAGACATTCTTCTTATTGAATAACTAAAAAAAAATTGCAAAATGGTAGAAACTTTTCGATTAACTTTAATCTGTTCTACCTACCTACAAGCGGTATGTTAAAAAGTTTGGACATATTATATAAAAGTTATGTCCACATCATTCTATTTTTAACAACTTATTTTTATAGTTTATTTGTTTTATTTGTTATTTGTGTTATTTTTATAAACTAAAATTTAAAAAATATTTACAAAAATTTCAATTTTTTGTATAAGTTCTTTAAGTATTCAAAATATTATTTTTGCATTATTTCATGGTGATTTACCAATTAGTTACAAAGATTTGGAACAAAGAAATATTTTTATTTATTTACAAAACAACTAAACCTTTGCATCGCAATAAAAGAACGATAGAACAACCGTTTTCGCAACCGTTCATCAAATCGTTTTATTTCTATATTTTTTAATGTGTTTTTCTTTATGGAAATCGAAAATTATCATATAATAACGATATTGTACTCGAAAAAATGAGTAGAAATAAAGACTAGTGATTCGGTCTCGCCGAGACCAGGCGAGACTAGCTCAAATCTCGTTTCGGTCTCGATTTGGTCTCGAAATTTTCATCTCAGTATTGACCTGATCTCGATAATGATAACCTCATCTCGATCTCGGTCTCGAATCGAGACTCTCGATTTCGATAATCATAATAAGCGTTTTTTCAATTTCTTCTATGATCAATTTCTTCTATGATCAATTTCTTCTGTGATTAAACTTCACTATTATTCACTATTTTATGAATTAATTAAATTTTTAAACTTTTTTATTGATTTGTGTACTAATAATAGAAGTAATTTAAATTTTTTGAAAAATAAATGAATATATCTGGGTTAAAGCATTTTTTTAATGATTTTATTTTTTTAATGATTTTTTAATGACTAAATTGCATCTTGTGATTATGTTATTATTAGAGAAAAGTTATTGAGACTATTTATCATTAAATAATCAATATAAAATTTAGTAATTGTATACATGCAAAATTTTTAATTTGCTAATCTTTATATCAAATTTCTTTCAATAATAACAATGTATACTATTTATATTATTTATAATAGTTTAGAAACATTATAAAAATAATTACAATACATAATAGTAAAATATTTCGTTCGAGTATAATATAAATATAGCAGTATAATATAAATATAGCAGTATAATGTAAATATAGCAAAATGTATCACGCAGTGACACATTTTTAATTGAAAATGTGTCTTTTCCGATATATATTTTTCCGAAGTGTACACACTTTCAGCGTATTGACTTATTGACTTTGGATAAATCAGATAAGTTAGGTAGCGATCTGCTGAAATACAAGCAGACGCAGCGCTCGCGGCAGTTACTCTATTATAGTCATCTGTTTGATATCATCAATCTTTCGCGTCCAACTCTGAATTCTTCTTTGAAAATAATCGATAGACGAAGTTGCCTTCGCAATAGAATAATCTCCGTAATTGAGTTTCTGAAAGTGAGGATTACATTTAAAACAATGTCCAGTAATTCCAGTAGTTTCAGTGGTTCCAATTGAGAACCGAGAGTACAAAATCTGTGTCTTCGTCGACGTCGAATCAGTCGAGTATATATAAAAACTATTTCTCCTATTCAAGAAACAAAAAGACAATATGAAATTTGGAGAATGTTTAATATGTAAAAGAAAAAAGAACGTACAAAAATTAATAAAAATGAAAGATAGTAATACAAGTAGCTTAAGAAAGCATGTGTTATCCTGTCATCCAAAAATTTATAATAATACTTTTAAAATGAAAATTACAGCAACTGGCAAATAAACAACTTATAATTAATCAAGCCTTTCAACAGGTAGCGTAAACATAATTTAGGTATAATATTTTTATATGTATCTTTATTAGAAGACAATATTTCAGAAAATTCTAAACATTTTGAATTTCAGTATTTTTTATTTTTATTTTACTATTTATTATTTCATATATTTATGTGTAATTCATATAATTTAAAATATTTTCGTATATTTATATAAAATGTACTTGCAATATCGTTTTTATTTTTGTTTCTTCAATAAATACAATGAAAACAAAAAATATTCATATAGTCATTTATTTTAATAGAAAGTGTGTGTAAATAAATAATTTAAATAATTTAGTTCGTATTATAATATGTTCGTATTGTAATATGATTTGTACGCATTTTCAAAAGTTAAGATAGATTTCATAAAAGGTAATATTTATGAAAATATGAATATTTTGGAAAAAATATTTTTATACATATATTTAGAAATATATTTATATGTAGATCCTATTTTTGTTCAAATTGGCCAAACAAAAAAATCTGTACTAAATCGTTCGAAACATTTTTCACGTAAAATATACATAAAATGAATAAAGAATCATGTATTAATCCAAAATATCTTTTTACAGAAGGTATATAAACAAATTTTCGGAAAAAGTGAAGTTATTAATTTTCTAAAAATTAATATCTAGTTTTTTAGATGTCATATATATAAAGATATTTTTAAAGTCATTTTAAAGTATTATATATTTCTTAAAATAAAATTTCAGCACAGTATTTTTGACGCGTATGTGAACAAAGTTTCGATAAATCAAAAGTTATTAAAAAAACCTTGTACTTTAACTTATATTTTCACTTATGAATATTTTTTTGTTCTCAATATGTACCGTTATTGTGAAAAAATGTATAAATATTATCTTATCATTTTTTTAATATTTTATTATCAACAGAATATTATTAAATTTTTTTACATTTTTCAATCAAATCGTAACGGTAATTAATTAAATAGTCAGATTTTCTACGACTATTTTAAAAATAATTTTTTTTTGAGTGATAAATTCGGAAAACATTTAAATTTTATGTTTAACACAGAAGAATTTCATTTCATTTTAGTATAAATTGAATTTATATTTAAAAAAAATACTTACTTTAAAGTTCTTTTTTTATTTTCAGACAAAAAATGTACAAACATTACAAACCCAGTTATCTCAAAGAGAATTAGATGATTTGATTGACTGGATGTGATCAAATATTTACCCTTCAACTTTTCGAAGATAACGCTACGCAGTATTTTTTTCAAAAACTTAACGATAAAATTATAATGCCAAAACAGGATTCAATGAGAACGAAAACAATGCACAAGTTCGAAAAATTACAAAAATGCTTGAAACAAATTTTTAAAAAATTTTGAAAAATGAATAAAAAATTTCTTTTACTATTGACGAATGGACTTCTGTGGCAAATAAATCATTTTATGGAATTACAACCCATTTCGTAGACAGTAATTGGGAACTACAGTCTATAGTATTAGATTTTATCCCTTTTAATGGAAAACACACTCAGGAAAAGATTGCTGCAGTTTTTTATAAATCATTAAAAATTCTTTCACATTGAAAATAATATGAGAGAATAACAGTAGTAATGCAATTGCGAATACCACGATTATGGAAGAACTATAGGTTCTTATGAAAAAAAATAATATTCGTTTTAATGTAAAACAACATTTTCATTGTTTTGCTCACATATTAAATTTAGGAGTTCAAGTACTTTGAAATTGATGAAGCTGCGAGACATGACACACAATATAAAGGACGCCGAAAATGAAGAAATAGAAGGCGACATAAATGATGAATCGTGTTTATCGAAACTATGAGAAATGTTTAAAAGCATACGTTTGTCGGAACGACAAAATAAATTACGTAATTGTTAAGACTACAAATGTTACATATTTATCACCCAATACTAACGATACGTTGGAACAGTACGCATGATATAATAAAAACCGGATTGCATTTAAAAAATCCCCTAAATATACTTTGCGAGAATAATGAGAATTTTTCTCGTTTAAAACTTAATGAAAATGAATGGTTATTTCTTGAACGATTTTATAAATATTTTAAGGTATTTAAAACCGACGACTTTGCTAGGAGATGATAAATATACAACATTACCATATGCAATGGTAATCATAGGATTTAATATGCTTTTAGATTCTATCTTTCGAGAAGCAAATTTTTGAACTAGGACGGAAAAATCGATAGAAATGAAATCGACGAGTGTTTACTAACTGCATTTCAAACAGGACGCGACAAAATGCTCAAGCATTATTCGAAAACTAATTGGATCTATTGTGCTTCAATGATTTTAGATCCATAAAATCGAAACTTTGATTTAACTCGTGGGGCAAAGAAACGAAAGCAGAATTTATAGAACAATTTTTCGAATACTATAAAAGTTATTATAATCAGAAACAAAATGATAACAATGATTGTACGGAAATGATTGAAACAGACGATGATATACATATTGACTCTTTATACACAAAACAAATAATGAATATGCCAATTCAAGAATTTGAAACATACACAAACGACGCCAAGAGCGTCGAAGGAATGTTCAGTACCAAGCTGGTCGAAACAAAAATGGAACAACTTATCCTATTTTATCAAAAGTGACTAAAGATATTTTTGGTATTACTGCTACTTCTATTCCAGCGGAAAAATTATTTTCCAAAACATCATTAAAAAACATAGGTAGTTGAACGAAACATCGGCACGTATAATTTTATGTATAAATTCTTGTAGTCTGTTGACTTGTAGTCTGAAAGATAAGTTCTAGATAGAATATTAAAGTACTATAGTAATCTTATAAGTAATTTT
>NW_017259193.1:72034-74916 GCF_001594045.1 Atta colombica | reverse complement strand
GAATTACGGATGATTTTTGAAGAAAGTTATTGCGTTATTTTTAAAGAAAGCTATTGCATTTTCATCAAGTAAATTCAAAAGCTATTTCCATTAAAATTTATATATGGTAAATATAGATTTATATAAATATAGAATAACAATTTTCGAACAATTAATTTACAAAATCACAACCAACCTTTTTTTCAAAAGGATAAGAATATTCAGTAAAGGCGAAATCAAAGATTCTGCTTTTAAGATATTTATTAAAATATATGTACTATATTATTTCCTTTTTCTGTATAATTTTTCTGTCTCTTTTTTATGATAATATCTGATAAGATATAAGAGTATGCGTGAAGTAAGTATCGTATAAATCTGTATGTCTACTCGCATTAATAAAATAAAAATAAGTATACTACCATTAACTGAAGGTTATGTCCTTCCTAATTTTTATAAGTTTTTCTTTATTATCGAATATGTTTATTTATTCATTTTCCTTTATCTTCAACATGTTTTTTCAACGTTAGTGAGTGACGTTATGATCATTTTTAATCTCTGAAACATTTCTAGCAAAGCAGAAACGTATGAATAAGATACTTACATCAAATAAGTCTATGCAATTAAATTTATATAATTATGTGTATATGTACAAGCTTATATGTGTATTAAATGTAGGCTAATTTACTCGTAGTTTTTAAGTTTACTAAGATATTTTATTACCAAGATACTTTAGATATTAAGTACCACCATAAAATTCAATGAAATTTTTTTAACTAAATGCATATAAAACGATTATGAGTTATTTATTATTGTTTCTTTAAGAAATAATTTCTTTTTTTATTAAATCTAATTTCAAAGAATTTTTAAAACATTTTTTTTTTAATTCATACAATATTCCGATTTCTAACTTCTTTTCTCTTTCGTTATTACATACGAATATAGTGTCTATTCGATCCTCGTATAGTTAAAGTCCGGTTTTTATCATCTAGTTAACTTGTAATTAAGCTTAACTTGATGTTATTCAATGGGCTTTATCTGTGATGAAGCTCATTGGGTAAAACAATTATGTAATATTACAAAATTGCAAATATATCAAAGGGAACTTTTATTATATTAAGTCTTTTCCTTCTGATTGGTTTTTGAAAGAATGTTGAGTTTCTTGTTTAATTAACTCTATCATATACAATTTTCTGCTGAAGTGATCGCAATGATCAGATTAAGCACAAGTTAACCAGATAATGAAAAACCGGGTTTGACTTGTATCTTAGGCGTTAGAAATTGTATCTGACATTATAAAATTCGAGAGTCTCGACGAGACTTTCGGTATCATCGAGACTCTCGGTATAAAAAGGCTCGTATCAGTCTCGAATTCGGACTCTCGATATCATCCGAAACTAATAAAGACTAAAATCTTTATCCTTTAGAATTGGCTTAACAAATCTAAATTAGAATGATTGAAGTATAACTGATAATAATTTCGTAACGATGTGAATAAAGATTTTATTTCTGTATTTTAAGTACCAATTTTTCTTTGTTAATTTTCAGTATCCATGAAGAAAAAGACATTCAAAAAATGTACAATAAAAATAAAATCATTCCAGAACGGATGGAAAAAGTGAAAGTTATACTCTCGTTTTACATAAATCCCCTTGAATACTTAAAGTAGTTGTATTAAAAAGATTGAAATTTTTGTCATTATTTTATAATGACATTTCCATTATAACTTTTTATTAGAGCAACACAAATAAAAAAATATTTCTTATTGAAATAATTCTTAAATTATAGTTTCTAAATCGTCACTAAATTTTTCGTATTATTTTCATAAATGCGATTTAGAGTAATCTGTAATTTTTTCATAATCTAATTATATTAAAAATATGTGTAATATATCCTTAATTTGCTTCCTCATACGGTGATATCGATTATCTTTCGACCCGTATTTATCATCAGCGCTGTAATATTAACTTTAATGCGCCAATGTTAATTATATCGCGACGTTAATTAACGAACTTTGGTCGCTGCGCATTATGGTGGGGAAATAATTAATTACATAGTTTGCGAAATTGAAACAACGCGTGTAATAATAAAAATAAAAATGCTCAATGTGTGTATATTCGGAGTATAGTATAATACATAAATCGGAATTTATCGATCATCGATTGAAATTGTGATTCTACCGCAATGTAAATTGAGAATCTCTCAGAGACATTATAACATTTTAAATAAACGCGCGTATCGACTTTCAAGAAATTTATCTCTCAAACACTCGATCGTTGGAGAAACTCTATACCAGGATTCTGATATCAAAAAGCACAACGATTTTGAGTTCTGTAACAAATTAGAATCCACAAGCTTTTTTTTGAAGAATTCTATATAGGGTCAAGTAGAGTAATTGATACCTTTGGATACCAAAGGAAAAATCTAATAAAAAAAAGCAATAGCACACTAATAAATACTATTGGAAAAAGAAAATATATGCTTTAATTCACTAAATACTCTGACTAGTTCTCTGTCTTTCAACATGAGACTGGTCATTATCTCATTATCTGCGATCCAATTTTCCAACTATTTAACTTTAGCTAATCTAATAAACCTTTCTAATAACGGCTTTAATTTTTTTAATAATTTGACTCTTTTTGACTACATGAATAGAAGATTTTACAGATCTTAAAGCTCCTAAGTATAAGTCATCACAACTACATTGAATCGTGATATCAAACGCAAAAAACAACACGTTAATTTATATTACATGCCATTTGTGACAAATTGTTCCAAAAACAATTTGGATAAAACAAAATAATGAAATCGCTTTAAAACAATTGTAATGAACGAAAGTTATACCCCTTCTAACAGTCAGTAAATAATCGTAAAAAGTGATAAAAGTCAACATGTCGAGTGTCCCA
>NW_017259193.1:71612-71934 GCF_001594045.1 Atta colombica | reverse complement strand
GGAGGGGGGGGGGGGGGGGGAGGGAGGTGAAAGTCGTATGCTATGACTTTATTATGAAACTTTAATTTCTTATATTTTTTAAATCAATGACGTCTCCCACTTAATTTTTGTGAGAAATCAGGACACTCTCCCCTACAACATATCTGAAAGATATTGAAATCGATGAGGTGTCATCTAAAACAGATATTTACCGTTTCGTTCATTTTTATAAATGTTTTAAAGCAATCTCTTATTTTGTTTTATCCAAATTATTTTTATGGAACAAATGGCACGTAATAAAATTTAACGTGTCATTTGTCGCTTCTAACATCATGATTCAATA
>NW_017259193.1:66999-71512 GCF_001594045.1 Atta colombica | reverse complement strand
ACGATTGTAGTTTTAATATATATATATATATATTAATTTTGTCGAGGGGATAACCCCCACTTAATGTAATCATGGGATCCCACAGAGTCCTCGAAAATCATTATAAAATTCATATAAAATCTCTACGTACAATCCGATAATTATATACGCAACCACGAGAAATCATTGTATAATATTAAAATTAATTAAATAAAATCGTATATTTTATCAAATTACTTTATATATAGTAAAAAAAATTATTTATAATCAGATGAAATCATATGAAATCATATAATCTGTGGAACAATATTTCAGCTAATAGTTACTCCCTCGTTAATTGTTATAAATACATACAATAATTCATGCATAAATAATAATGCGTTGATTTTTATAGGCTTTCTTTTAACATTTGAAAATTATTATTCAAGAAAGAATTTTATTTATTTTAGTTGTTAATTAATTAATTTCAAAGTTATGATTTTTGATCGATTTCTTCATAATATTTTACTCGTAATTTAATTTATAAATAGTATTAAATATTGAGCATACATATTATAATAAATCATATCAAGCAAAAAACGCAATAAAAGATTGCTATTAATTTGTCGCAAGAAAACGATCAATTAGAGGAACCAGTAATGTCAGTATTCCATATGTAGGAAGCGGAAGTTACTATGATATTCTCCGACATCTATTATCTGTACCACGCTTCCAAAGCGTATAAGCGGATAAGCGTCAGCGAACATACATCGTCGATAATAATCATGCAGCCTGCATATGATTATGAAAGCAGATTGCAGCTATCAAAGATATGTCAAATGCGGAGGCGTTTCCGGCAGATCTCTTTCAACATGAAAGTCATCAACCAGCTCGAGGAACGTAATTTATATTTTTATGTTTTATATTCTCATATAATACAAAATATTATTTATTATTTTATAATTTTCCATTTACAAATAATTCATTATTTACAACAATATTCATTACAACATTTTCATTAAAATATTTTCAATCATCCCTCCATTACACATTGCAGCTATGCAAAACAGATGTATACATATAAAAAGCCGATGTTGTCTTTTATTAGTGGAGCTACTGGCGAGATATTTCTAGAAATAGTACGTATAATATTAATGAGAGATGCACGACGCGCTTGCGAAAGAGAAAGAGATTCAAAAATAACAAAATAGCTGATACTATTTGCGTGTCAATCAGAGATCATATGTGATCATAGCGGAATATTTCTGCATCTCCAGAAGAACGTAAAGGCTCGAAAATGCAAATGCTCGATTAAGAATTGTCGGATTTAATGTCTCCTAGTTGATATTATATAGAATCGTTATCTTTGACCTCCATGCGAGCATGAGCGAGTGAAAAGCATCTCGGCTATTTCACACATTAAGCAATGGAAAAATAATTTAGGAAACACATTTCGGCTGTTCTTCGTATTTTCAGAATACAATTGGATAGTCTATTAATTAAGGGCGTATAATTAAGGATACAGATTTTTCTACATACATTTCTATGTATTTGAAAGTAATATAAAAAATTTGATAGCGATTTTTTTAAAAACAGAACTTGGAAAATTATTTCAACAAATAGATGTTTTCCAAAAATAATTAAGATGAAATGAGAAATTTTTATTTAAGCTATAAGACTGATATTGTTAAATATAAATATTGATTTAATTGTTTCACACACATGCGCACGCACATCTATATACATCTACTACATAAATATAATTTATTTTTATATAGAAAGTAAATAAATGTCCAATTTTAGTCATTTTTTGTAGACTATTTTTTATACACTTATTTATTATTTTATTGATATATTCTTAAATAAAAAGTGACACTTGTGAATCAGAATGACAATTCCATGCGCTTTAATGCGAGCGAATAATCAATTAAAACATGATTACCTCCTCCTGTTTGTTGTAAATTAATTAGAATAACTGATTAAAAATTGATCAAGAAATTAATAAAGGAGATAAATATAAGACTTGTGGTTTTGAGCACAACAGTTATTTTACAAAAGAAAAATGTCTCGCTCGTTGAACAAATAACAATGTTCGATAATTCAAGGAATCCAAAGCGGCTGCCTCCGGCAGACATAGAATATTCCAGCATGTGTTCTCCTAGAAAGGAAGATCCACATTTGTCCGCGTCCTAAGATCGCGATAGCAAAATTAAAAAGGCAAGAGAATACTGCGCAGTAATATGAATTTAAAATATAATTTTGTATGTCATATAATTTTTGAATTTTCGTAATGTGCCCATCGAGAAATTCTCAAAACTTATATAATAATTATATACAGAAATCGCAAAAAATATTCCTATAGAGAAGATTTTTATAAAAAAGTTTTATTTGTAAAATAAATTTTTATTTGTAAAATAAATTAATTAGCAACTTATTAATAGTATATATATATATATATAATGTTCTGTCTTAATATGATTAAAAGAGCTTCGCGAAAATAATTGTTGACTTCAGAAGCTAAATTTCTCTACTGAATACTTTTTATGGGTCCATTTAAGATAAAATATATTTTAACTATTATCTTTTTAAGTAATATGATTTCAAAAATGTAAAATCTATTTTATTCTTCATTAATCCACTGTTAATTAATGTGTATTTTCTAAAAACAAAGTTTTTTAAAAAGATATCTTTCCTGTATATTTTGCACTGTTATCATTCTTCACAAGATTGTCAAAATTAGTAATAATGATTAAAATTAATAGTTACTTCTCTCGCGTCATATTGTCAGAGACAAAAAATCCAATAATTTATATAAATGTATTAATATGTATATATTTATATAAATATATATGTATATGTATATATTGATTAATATATGGGATGTTTCGCGTCAAGTAGGCCATCTCTCCTTCCAAAATTTGAACAGAAAAAAACGTTTAAAGTCTCAAAACATTCGCACATTTGTATACTTTCGAATGAAACATGGCCTTTCGAAAATTCAATATGGCGAATTATATATGATGATTCCAAATCTGCCATGTTGAACTTTATAATTCTATCTCTAGGTTCGTAATCATTTATAGTAATCATTTTCAAGCTGATTCATCAAGTTTTCATAAATAAATCGACAATGTTATAAAAATTTGTGAATTTTGCGAATTTCAGACACTATATGAGCCGCCATATTGAATTTTTCAAAAGACTATGTTTCATTCAAAAGTACACAAATGTGCAAATATTTTGAGGTCTTAAACGTTTTTTTCCGTTGCGTCAAATTTTGGAAAGAGAGGTAGATGGGATGAGCCGCTTGATGCGAAACATCCCATATATTAATATGTATTTATTGCATTAATTTATATGTATTAATATATTATGTATTAATATATTATTATATTAGTATATTAATATAGTAATATAATTAATACTTTTGCAAATGATTGACCATTTCTCCTAGCAAAAAGAAAAATAATTTATAAAGAAAAAACTTCAAATACTTTCACTCACACAAGGTAAAACAATAAACTGTGCGATAATCTATTCTTATACTAATCGTAATACGCTGTCAAATTTAAAATGTCAAATTATATCCAAATTTGAATTACTTATAATCATTTCTACAGATAGATCATTAATGCTCTTATTCAATGTTAATTTAATTAAAACAGTAGAATTAAATTATTATTATTTAACTCAAGAAATATATTAAATTTGATTTAAATTTAATTTATTAATTAATAAATGCAAATATTAATATGAATGTTGTTTCCTTTGAATGTAAGAAATTCAACAGAAATGAATTGATTTAACGCACATGAAAGTTAAAAATATTAAAATATTATTTTTTAACTCAAGGGATTTAGTTACCTTGCTGCTTTGATATCTACCAGTGCGCGGCGTATTTAATTAGCCAGCTATTCATTTTGTTAGCCAGCGCTTTAAATTTTCATAACCTGTAACTGTAACTTAACATGGCTCAAACGGTCCACGTTACCTCGAGAAGCGCATTGGAAATGAGAAGCTCGTTCAACGCAATTGCGTCCCCAGAATAATTCAAATACTGTTGTTAAACGAACCCTAATAATGCTAATTCAGGAGATTTGCATAATCATTTGTCGTCGTGATCGACAAACGGAAATATTGTGCAACCGGGCTATACGGAACGATCAGATAATTCCGGGTAAATATGCAGTTAATAAGCTGTTCAAACGAAAATGCAATATACGTATATTCCTCTCGATTTTCGTGTTCACCGCAATGTCCGATATTGGAAATGCGTATTTTTTACAGTCCTCTTATTTATCGCGTATATTTATTCGAGTCCCTGTTGTTGCAATCGTGCCAAATCCAACAACATTTTACGGAGAAATATTTTCGCCCGTACAGTAACATGAAAAACATTGACGTTATGGCATATTATGTATAAATACATACACATATATATGTATATATATATATATATATATGTGTGTGTGTGTGTGTGTGTGTGTGTGTGCATGCAAGATGCAAAATGCGCAAAATCGAAATATTATCATACAAAAATGAAATTATGGATAAT
>NW_017259193.1:60163-66899 GCF_001594045.1 Atta colombica | reverse complement strand
TATATATATATATATACATATAGCTTTTCCATCCGTGCGGTTCATGCATCGGTAGACAGTTACTCGTGCGCAGAATAAAATTCATATAAACAAATATTGAAATTATTTTTCCGCATACATGTTCATATGAAAAAAAATGAAATGTTATCTCATAGTCTTTAATTATTGAATTGACAACTACCTATACCGTAAAGTGCGCTAACTTGGAGCAGATGCCTACAGAATAGTCGACACTCGTGTCAATATCATGCTTCAATAAATGAACATCCCACGTGAAAGCCATGCAATTGTACCCGGTTATAATTGTACACTTGTATAACAAATGCATGCTTTGTCTGGCCTGTACCTTCAGAAATTCGTGGCGCATTCCCTCTAGAAGATAAATGAAACGCATCCCTAAGACACAAGCCCTCAGACGGGAATATCGCGAAGAAGAAATACATGAATCGAAGTATCGGATAATCTCATCCTCTCGTTGCAATACTTCGCGACGCGCGAATTTTACTCATAAAATTCGCGTCCGTCACTCTTAATTAATTTACGTTTGCTTAGCTTATAAACGTCTCAAGTAAGATGTTGTTATATTATAACAATTTAAGATTTTTTTTCATCATTTAACGTCAGTGAACTAAATAATGACATAAAATATCGTCACTTAATCATCGTTTTTAAGTCATATTTAATGAATAAACAATAATTAATATTATATATATTTATTTACATGCAATTATTAAAAAAAATAATTAAAAAAAATAATTATTTTGTTATTTAACATAATTATTTAGATATTTATTTCGGAAAAATAAATTGTATCTTAGCTTACATTACGTATTGTAAGATTATGTATATTTCCGTCACATACATACAGTTATGCCATATAATTTTATCATCATTTAAATATTTATCACATCATTGCTCTGTACACAGGACTTCGTTTTTGACATGTGTGTGGCATTATTTTAATAATATTATTGACTCAACAGACATTGAACAACACACGTTATATTGATAACATTTTGCTATTTAGATCGTTTTTCACTGCTGCAAAAAGATGAAGCATGGAGAAGGGTATTGCGGAAAAGGAACGTGTAACTAGACTCGCGAGCATCTTGCATCGCTGCGAGCATCTCTCATAGGAGGCTCACGATGCCATTGGATAGACAATGGAGTTGTAAAACGGAATATACGAGCATACTCACAATCAGGCACAAGAGAAACGTTGTCATCGTTCTTGTTACGGATGCAACAGGACGCAAACGTGTCGTCAAAACCGATTCTATTCTTCCTCTCGCACAGATATAAACTATTTTGACTATACAAGTCACGCACAGAAATGAATAAAAATTACTATTTTAATCAATTTAATTAACTCTAAACATTAAGTTAAATAATTGAAAGCTAAATTCTAAGGTATTTCAATAAAATAATTAGTCATAGATGTAGTCGAGCCCTGATTAGCGACGTAAGGTTTTTTTTAAAAGTACCCTGGCGACGCCAGGATACTTTTTGGAAGCCTGGCGGCGCGGCGCCAAGGTACTTTCTTTAATTGTTTAAAACTAATTTTTTTTATGTATATAATAAAACGATAAGAAGAAAAGAAACATTTAAATATTTACTGAAATCTGAATTTTAACATAACAACAAGACGATAGCGTAGCTAATCAAAGCATCCAATCATATAAATATGTAATATACCTACATAGAGTTTATCTGAAAGGATCGATTGCTTACGGAAGAACTATAGGTTTTTTTTAATTAGACATAAGATAATTTATATTATAAATGTTCATATACAATAGAATACGTTGGAATAAAATATGTATCACGCTACAAAAAAAGACAAATATGTTCAATATAATAAAATGTTGAGCACTAATACGAAATCCCCTTCTCCTTCCCCCCCCCCCCTCCCAATTCCGTCTTATTTTACGATTCAAATCCGTATTGATCAGCTGTGATAAAGGAAAAATATAACATCAATCTTATGAAATGATGCATTTCCTTTTCTTTTACTTCGTTCCATATATTGCAGATTGGTGTTTCGAAAACTTGATAACCCTGTATTCGAAGCACCGCCAGGGAACTTTTATTTTTAAGACTGCACCACTGAATTTAGTTGATCAAGTACATGTTTTTTTTTTACTTAATTATTAAAAATATTTTCTTAAATATTATATCAAAATATTTTATTTGTTTATTATAGTCAGATACGGTAATGTTAACATATATTCGATCTCATAATTCCGATTATGATTTAAACGTTTTTAGAAATGGGAAATATTTGTTCTCTATTTACTTATAATAGATATTATTTTCTTTAATATTTATTATTTTTTATTACTAAAAAATATTTCAAATGTATTTAAACATTTTTTATTCTTTAACCTCGAATTAAATAATTAAAAATGAGATTGTTGCAAATCAAACTAGAAATCGAACAAAGTATAAATTCTATGAATGATAGCGATACATTGAGTATGCTGAGCAGCATTGCCCGATGATAATTGCTAAATAAAGGGGCTGTTAGAACGGCCATTGGAGTTACGCATTATTTTTCACAGCAGGCGCGTGCGATCGATTTATCGGCCGCAACGAAAGTGGAAATAAGGGGAAAAAAATAACAGTTTCCTCCTTGTCTAGGAGACTAAAAGAAAATAACTGAACGGCCGATATATCTTTAGAAAAAGCGGGAAAGCCAGCCAGCATCACGTGACCTTTGCAGAAATCGATACGCTCCCTATTATCTCACGCGACCACATGTCGTTAATGAACCTTTTAATTGCTCGGCATATTTCAAATTCATTCGTTTAACAGAAATGCTCTCTTTGGTGGAAATGCTCTTTCCGTAAAAGTCCGACACGTAATATATCATTGATCGCAATAGTCTAGAATTTGTAATATCAAAAGTTCAAATAATAGAAATGTTTTGCTGCTACATTTCTAAACAAAGAGTTACCCTGTTTATTTGACAGTAAATGCATCTGATTTTGAATGTACGCTCAATATTAAACGAGTTTAATAATAGATAAAACAAATAACTCGAATCAAACGAACCATTTGGCGTTAATTGCGAGATTATTTTATAAAAGAGAGGATTCTGCTTCAGGTCACGATATTTCGAAAGATTTATTTTATAAATTGTAGTTTGTTTCGAAAATTTTCACATTGCTAAAAAGTAGATGCGCGTATTACGAAAATTATAGATCCTACATAGATTTTTAAAATGCCGATAATGCTACGCGAATTAAATACCTTCAAAAACGAAACGCAGTCCCCATTTGTAGGTTAAAAGCGGCGTGTTTTTAAATTAAGATACGTGCGTACAAACGATACATTAGCCTTTGACATTAAATATATTAACATACAATAAACGCTTTTGAATTATCCATTACATATTTGAATACACCACCCGAAAGAAATTGGAGAATTGTATTTATGCGTCGTCTCCCATCAATTTTTGTATACTCAGAGAAAAAGACATAGTGATGGCAATTATAGAAGTGACAATTATATAAATTTTATGTAAAATTTATATATATATATATATACGAATAAATATTTATAATTTTTATAACTATCAAATAATTTATCAAATAATATTATATTATATACGTTTTAATTCAATTATACTAATTGAATTAACTAACATATAAAACTACATATAAAACTGATATAATTGTCATCTTTATAATTATCACTACTATATTTTTCTTCGAGTGTAATAATCTTATAGTTTGAAAAGAAAAGAGAAGAAAAAATTAATTAGTATATCGTGAAATTTATTCTTCTATGACATAAATTGTATTATTGGAATGACTTTTATTCATGTTTTTGAAGAATATCAAAAAATTTTGATGAAACTTTACGTTTTCAGAAAAAGCTCGAAGATAGCGCGGTGCGCTTTATAGACTTCGGCAACTTCGATAACTCGTAGGCAATTCCTATCTACATATCCATAATATTAAAATAGAGCAGAAACGTGCTACAACTACATTAAAGTAAAAATGGAAATAAAACGACGAATGTTTAGATCGCTAAAATTCTTTCTTCGAGTGCGATCATATTTAGCCGAAAACTCATGCTTGCAACACATTGCGTACCTGTTTATCTGGCTCTTTGCCTTTGGCGGTGATGAGTCGATCGCAATAACAGCCTTCCAGCAGAATGACACCACTGGGTCGTGAGCAAGCCTCATTCTCGTAATAGAATAACAGATTCTGTAACAGACGTCATAGTCTATGATAAAGTTCGATTTTCTTTTACAGTGGAGAAAACGTAAAAAAATAAGCATCCGTCATATTTTTGTACACTTATGTACGGATACGAAAAATAATGATATTTATTAAGAAAATTTTGGTTATTTTGCAATATCAGAAAGTATCAATGAGACAAACTAAGATAATATTAGCCAATATCATCGAAAAAGTGTTGATGATATCAGCTGATTCAATGAATACGAACTGAAACTAATTGCAAAAAACGAAACAACATTAATTTGACTTATAATGATTTTATAGTTTAAAAATTAAAATGAACATATTTTTCTGCAGTTTTAAGTCAATAATTTTTAAACGAATAAGTGGATACAAATAAACTTTTGCACTACATTTTGTTTGATTAGTATATGTATAAAATTTTATTTTAATTTTTAATATTACTTCTTCATCAAAAGACTCCGCAACAGTTCTTGTGAAATGGAGTCTCGGTTAGATTAGCTGAAATTTTGATATGATTTAGATTTTGACTGATCAAAAATCTCAATGGTCATCAGACTGAATAATCAATAGTTTTGAAGTTATGGTAACTGAAACATTCAAAATTTAATCTCCATCGTCAGGCGGTATGACGTACTGTTAGGCACGTGAGATTTAATTTAATGTGTTTTATCCTCTTAAAAATCTTCATTCATTTACTTATATTTTTATGTACACGCACTTACACATTCACACATGAATATACACACATACATGAAGGCGAGAGGACAATTTGGCCGATGATAAACACACCAAAATCCGGGCCCTAATAATTATTTTTAACCAGGGCTGAGTAATGTTTAAAATAATTCTGACTTAAATATGTATTTGAAATGGAAATTGCATTTTGCATTTTGCATTTTTTAAATGGTTTTGGAAAACCATTTTTATTTTACATTTGAAATAGAATCATGTCTATTATTTAACCATTTAGAAAATAGATAATTGATTTTTCTGTTTTCAAAAATTTTCCCTAGAATCATTGGCGCATAAAAAGAATCAAGTCCCATAATTGATCAAAGATTTTTATGAATATTTATATAAACTGCAAATCAACTGTAAAGAGAAAATTAATTCCAGATGGTCGAATCTAATAAAAAATGAATGTTCCAGCTTTATTATTCATTTTTTATTAAGATTAATAAAAATACGCCAATTCTAGAGAAAATTTGAGAAAAACTATTTCTGAGACAAAGTTCTTTCTCACTCTGTATTCCCACTATGAATATCAACAAAAAATTAAGAATTTATAAAACCTTGTCTCAATCTATATAATTTTTCTGTACTTTTTCGTAAAAATTTTTTTTCTGCTAGGGCAAAAAAAAATCATTTTGCATTCGAAAACCATTTAAAATACTTTTTTATCTATTTTACATTTAAAATGGATTCGAAAAACCTTCTTTGCATTTTGCATTTTAAATACTTTTTTAAATTATTATATTTTACAATTAGTATTTTAAATCGAATTTAAAAGGCCTTTTACCTAGTCCTGCTAACATCACATCATATTCACCTGATGGTGAAGGTAAATTTTATATTTTTTGTTTGAGTCGCAATAACTTCAAAACTATTGATTATTCGATCTGGTAACCATTGAGACTTTTGATCAGTGAGCCAAAATCTAGACCATGTCAAAATTTCAGCCATTTTGACCGGGATCCTATTTCCATTTCCAAGAACTATTAAGAGGTTCTTTACAAAGTAATAAAAGAAAAATCGCCGATACTGACATAGATTTCCTAAAAATACACCTTTATTTCATAGAAAACTAATTATATATTGCATTTTATTAATACTGATAAAAACATTCCAAGTAGCACACAGCGCTTACAAAATATTAATAAAGCGCATATAATCGCTTTTTTATTGCTTTACAAGTGCTGCTGTGCTATTTGAGATGATTAGATAATTAAAGAAATAAAAACTTATACTTTTCATATTTGATGACTTGTTTTTGTACAAAATCAGTTAAAAATGAATTCTACAAATGCGAAAATTAAATCTTACGGTTTTCTTTTACAAATTGCATGCTTTAGCACGTTGAATGCTACTGATATTACATGATTTGCCAACTATTTTTATATGTTCTATACTGCGTTAATTTTTTCACACGATTATAATAACGATAGTATTATAATATTGAAAGATTTAGAAATATTGACATTTATTCGAATTACGTGTCTATAATATTAATCTTGACATCGCTGGTCATCGGTGCCCCATAGTATTCAACATGTTAAATAATAGTAGCTACATCATTAATAATATTACTATTATAATAATATTGTTTTACATGTTTATAATTTCCTAAATCAGTTTTATTTAGATTTTTTCCTTCTTCATTTTATTTTTATAATATGTGTATTTTAAATGTGAAATAGGAACTCGGAAAAAATATTTTACATATAATTATAAAAAATTATATAAAATTATAATTTTGTGTAATTGTATATAAATGGACATATTTTATATACAATTATATA
>NW_017259193.1:44100-60063 GCF_001594045.1 Atta colombica | reverse complement strand
CAATTATATATAAAATATATCTATTACAATTGTATATAATTTTATATAATTATATATAAAACATTTGTTTGGGGATGCAGCATAAAATCTGCCTATAAAACAGACTAGAAGCTAACCTAATCTTAATAGTCTTGCGTCAAATAGTTCTATCGGAATTGAAAGTAATTGTGTATTTACGGAAAATTAACTCTCAAAAGAAAAGTATTACATTACATGTTTGTCTTATAAAACAGCAAAAAGTATAATACATATAAATCAACAAAAAATTTTTTATATTGAATTGAAAAGATTTTAGAAAATCTTATATACATTCACTTGTAGATATTTGTGTGGATATGGATGACTTCTGTAAAAGAAAAAGAATAAAAATATGTGCTTTATTATACCTACTATATCAATTTTGGAGCTCATTTATCAAATGCTTATTTTTTATTATTCTACAAAAAAATTAACTTTATTGCAAAAAATATTATAAAAACTATCTGATGAAAAACACGTACTTTCTAATATTTATGTTTTTAAAATTTCATTTTTAGTTTTTGTTTGTTGTAGAAATATTGTTCAAAAACAAAATGATATCGATCTCAGTGACTTTCCTCTATTATAAAACGTGATTTTATATAAGAAATAAATAAAAAATTGAATAGTTTTTGAACCAATAAAAATAAGAAAATTGTGCCCAAATTTTACATAGATATCATAACAGAACAATCTATAAAATTTTTATATTTTTAGTATCAGATGTGATATATACAATATATATATACATATACATATATATTTAATATTTCGTATCTGGATACTTAAACGTTTCATTATATTTTAAGTTTTGAAATGAAATAAATTAATTGCAATAACAATCCACGCATATCTAGAAAATATTTAATTTAAGTCAACCTAAGTCTCAATATTATGTAATTTAAGTTTCCACTGAAACCTCTTTGCCTTGTATAATATTTCGCGCTAGCCGGAATTTCTGACCACATCCAGACCATTTCTACTGAGACTGCCTTACTCAAACTCGGCATAAAGCATTATACGAAGCCATCCTCCATACTTACATAGCAAGAAATTTTAACGAGGTATTCGGGGAGAATACGGTAATTAAAGCTTAACTTATTTAAGATGTGCATATAACATAAAATACATACTTCGCACATTTCAATTATCTTATATAATCGTATGTGTTAAATATATTAAATCCAAATTTGTTTTTATCTTTTATTACAAAAATAGCTTGTAATACACGTTTATACGAAGCAAACCGGATAGAGAGCAGAAATCGTGCTTACCTTGGGTCTACGCGTACTAAAATATTGCACAAATTTACCAGCTGCGTTATTAAAAAATAATAAACGTCCAGGTTAACGTTGAAACAATATCAAATTATGCAACGTACGCGTGTACTGTCGACACAAGATTTTGCGGAATGAATATTGCAATTATATATGCACTCATTTCATAAAACCAATTATATTCCGGTTAATCCGCAGGATAAAATTCACATTGCTGATACATGATATAATTTCTGAACAATTTTGCTTTTGTCGACCTGACAGTATCGACAAGCATCTAGAAATGTTGTAATTAGCGGTTTAAATAGTAGTGTAATAGTATTGACAAACAAATAAAGTTTTAATCGTCCATAATATATATACTTAATTGCATGAATTTTAGGTCAATTTTGACTCATACTTGTAAATTACAGAAAATTGTTAACTACACGAAAAAAAATTGATTGGATAGTTCAGCATAGCTATAACTTGCTGCGAAAGTTCAACATCTATAACTGAGAAGATTTGATGATTGTATAAAGAAATTATTTCTGTATGCTAATTCAACTAATTCTTTGTTATAACAAAAATTGCTAATGTAACAAGTTTTCCTTATTACAGCAGTAAAAGTAGCTAACATGTTTTTGTTAAAAATTTGAATTTATATTTATTTTTTGGATTATTTGGATTTATATTGGATTGATTTTCATAGAAAAATTATCTTGTTTTATTAACAAAGAGTAAAGAAAAAAATCGCTCATTTTTTTAGATCCTCGATTTTGGAACTAAATTATGTGCCAAATTTTATATTGAGACACAGAAAAGTTTGAAATTGAAGTGATAATTATTATCAGAACTGAGAAGGATGGAATCAAAGTCCATTATCAAATTATCATAGCTCTGCGAGATCTCGTATTTTAAGAAGATTAATCCAGCTAGGTATATATCAATTGCTTACATCGCTAATTGACTAATTTAAAATAATATAATCTCTAATTTAAAATAATATAATTGATAAAAATCAGTAAAACTCGCTAGAAGCCAATGTGAGTGGTGTGTGCAATTGAACTGTGTACAAATGTGCCACTCTCGATCCAGCCGATGAAGGCAAGGTCAACTGAACATTACACTTATTATAATGATTTTGTAAAGCAATTTGTTTTAAATATAAAAAATGGATTTTCGCATAAACGATATTATTTGGCACACAGTTCAGTCCAAAAATTGAAAGCCCGGAAAAACGGACGAAAAAAACATCTTTTTTCGGTCGCTCTTTGAGCTATTATTACACAACAAATATGACTATTTATAAATTATAATCGCTAATTTTATTCAGCTATACTTTGCTATTACTTTAACATAGAAAATTAACTGTCCGTATATTACGGTTGTAAATTTGTTAAATCAGTGAAGTTTTGAATTGTTTGAATTGTTTTTTTCTATATGTGAATTACAAAATAGGATGCTGCACGATTGCCGGTATAGTGCAATTTGCAGTGACAACATTTATGTATAACAATATATGAAACAAACTTACTTCTCAAAGTAAGAAAAGGGAAAGAGAAGAAATCTTGGAGACAAACCTTAGATGAAGTTATTTCGGAAAATGCATGTACACAATTTGTCGCGCAAAGAGAGAGAGAGAGAAAGAGAGAGAGAGAGAGAGAGAGAGAGAGAGAGAGAGAAAGAGAGAGAGAGAGAGAGAGAGAGAGAGAACATCCGATTCCTTTTACTAGTTTTGAACTCGCGCTGTTCAGAAGTACTCTTGCATGTTACAGCGCTAAAGTATCTGATCTTCATAGATTTAGAAGATAAATTTATTAAGCTAAATACACGCAAGTTACTTCTATTATCCAATGACTTGAAATGTTTTGAAGACACTCTATTATCGGAAATTTTGATCCACAACGAGCGAAGCGAGACTCTACTGTGCGTGATGATATCTCTGTTTGCTTAACGAAATTTTCGCAAACAAAAAAATATTCAATAATAAAATTTTATTAAAACCAACACGAAATTAAATACTAAGTATAAGTATATTCAAGCCTATAACGGTCAAAGTTAGATCTTTTCAATGCTTAAATAATTCACAGTGAATTATCTATATCCTGTATATGCATATATATCATATTTTTGTAGTATTATTCAAACTACGCGCCGAAATTTTTCCGAACTTTATCAAACGCAATTAAATTACTGCAATAATATTGCAAGTTAAATTAAAGTGACAAGCAAATTCTCAATCTTCAATCCAATATCATTATAAGGGTGTTAATATGCTCAAAACTTTAAATAAATTTATTGCGAAAAATATTACCTCGATCGAGACTTGAACCCGGATCTTTTGTATTCCGTACGAATGTTCTAAACCATTAGACCACCGAGGCCTTAGTAATATTCTTCGAAATAAGAACAATAACGCTTCTTGCAAACAGCATGTATAAACAATAATAAGATTTTATTAAGACCGACATGAAATTAAATACTAAGTATAAATATATTCAAGCTTATAACGGTCAAAGCTAGATCTTCTCAATGCCTAAATAATTCAGTGAATTATCATAAAAAGATATTCCTTTATTACTTTAGTTGAGATCCTGCTCAAGTGAGAAACTCAAAAAGAAGCGGAATTGTGCCTGCTCCGTATTTATTTGATCTCATCAAAACGAAAAAAAGGCAATATTTCTCGTATTAAATATTTATTTAAATCTACTTATTGCTTTCCAGTATATGAGCTGTTTCGAACTCGAATAGATAAAGTGATAAATCCCACTTGGTAGAGATTGTTTATCTTTAAAAACTAAAATTAGTTAAACAACAAAATGACAAACTTTTTTGTTTAAAAAGTTGAAACTCATTTGCGATACGATCCCCAAACAAACTGTTTAACTATACACTAACTGATGTATTTTATTAATTATTAATGCAGTATCATCAATTATTGATAGAGCTAATTAGTTTATTGAACACTAATCAATTCTTTTTTCTAAGAAATAACACGACTTTTAATAGAATAATTACAAGTTTTATGTACCGTAATTGAGCAGCTTCATAATCATGAAAGCATATAACGAGAAGATTTACTGCTAGTTTAAAGCCGCTAGTTTATCGCGTAATATTAGAACGGAGAGAGGAGAGAAAGAAGCGCGCGCGACTGAATTCTTGGCATAGATGCTCCCGAGCATCAAGTATCTGTCGCGAACTATCGAAAGTTTTTCCCTTAATTGTATCAGCGAGTTGGCTAACCCGCCATAAGTCTTAATGAGGCTTCATTCCCAAAGTTTGTTAGGCCACGAGTAGACAACATCCCTGTGAGCGAAGAAGTTTCCGCGAATCAACGATGAAGTCTTATGCCGTACAAGTTTACGCAAACTTAGATATTGTCGTTATTTTAATTCAACCTCTATATTAATAGTTGAAAATTTTACATTAAAGTATGACGTCGTTTTATTAAAAATGATGCTGACTATAGGCTGGATGATAACTTTGCTATAACTTCCCGCGGTGAGTAAACTTCTTGCGAAGAATCTCGGCGAAGAGTCTCGGCGATTAATCTCGGAAAATTACTAACTGTGTGTCGTTGCGAAGTAATGCTAATCGTAAAGTTTGATTTTCTAGACTTTCAAGGAAGAAACTGTGTATTCCAGATTTCAGAATAATGAAAAGGTAGATTCACATTTAAATTCAGATTCAGACGTAAGACTCTCACAAATTGGATCATCATAAATTAAATCTCGCCCTGCTCGGTACAAATGTATATATATAAGCGACAATTCATCAACACAAAATTCACTGACCTGATAGAGGACGAACCATCGTTGTTGCCACTTTGTGGAGTCAGCTGTCCTTTTGTACAAATATCCTGACAGCAAATGATCATAATGTGCTTTCTCTGAGAGCATGACCAGTTGGGAATCATTTACTCTCACTGCAACATACACAGACACATAAATCTTGTAAAGAAAGCAATTAAATGCATACACGAAAAAAAAATGGTTTTGTTAAAGTGTCAAAAAATTAGGTTAAATACCAATTTAAAACTTTAACTAGATATCAATTAAAAAATAACTTTATTAGATCATTAAAATAATTATGTAAGAATTAATATATACCTATTCAAGTATATTCCTTAGAAATCTAATATTGGCCAATTTATTATACATTGAAAAACAGGAATTAATTATTTATAGCATTATATTTGGAGCACTGACTAAAAATTCTAATAACAATTTTTAATACTTCAAATAATACTTAAATAATATTTTAATACTTTAAATAAGTATTAATAATTACGATCTTTTAGTAATAAATTAGTCAATATTAGATTTTTGTAAAGGAATGAACAACGTTGTATGTGTAAAAAATTTTGACATTCTATAGCAACTAGCTTGAGCATCCTATATAATTATTTTGCTGGTTCAACAAAATTATTATCAATTTTGTATCTAGCTAAGCTTTTAGATAATTCAGTAAAACTTTTTTTCATGTAGCTGTTCAGATTTTAACGTTTACAAAAAAATTCAATATGTCATCCCGCGAATTTTCTGGATATGTTTGCGAAATGAAATTTGTACAGAGAACAATTCGTTTCTAGAGGAAAAAAATCTGTTTGTAAATTTTCATGAAAATTTAATATCAGGATTGTTATCTAAAATATTACGACATGCACATAATTAAATTATCTAAATTATCTCAATTAATCGTCACTCTTTGTAATGAATTTGGCAGTTCGCGTTGAAACGCGTCTACTTTATGTTTTACATCGTTGCTTTTCTGAGAATGCATTAATTACGCGAACAGAGATCTACCTGCGCAAATCAGCGTGACGTGATGTATACAAACGCAAAATTATCCGAATTGCAAAATCATATACTGGATGTATCTATATATTTCACATGGCACAACAATGCGCTGCATCACAATCATGCATTAAATTATTTCGCTATGTAACCGTTCCAATAGTAGCGCTCAAAGTATCGGCGAATCTTGTTTGCCGCATCGCATCAACGTAAATATTAATAATCCGCCGAGTGCAATCCACGATAACAAACAATGGCAGATCTTACCGTTTATTACAATGAATCGACATCCGATAAGTTATAAAGCCTTTGTGATTAAAAAAAGCGTTTGGTTGAGAAACAAACTAATAAAATTGCGCGGAGGTAAACATTTCAATTCGCAATTAAAAAATTGCGCGCGATCGACGCGATCGATCACAACCGAATAGGAGTTTAATCGGACACTTGGGCGACCGCAAATGGCGTCCACGTCCGTCGCGCGTGCAATCAGAGAGCTACTTTCGAGACTAGATTTCAATCTCCGATATGATTTCTAGTTCAGTTCCGTGCAAATGCAACTTTGGTTTAACTACAGAGCTTTGCAAGCTCGCTCGATCGACGCGAGTTCCGAGCTGCCGCCTGCGCCGCGTTCGCAACTCGCGCAGTTACAGCGGTCGTTCCTCGTTCCGTTTGTCGAGATCGTGCAGTGTTTAACTTTAGCGCAAAGATACGTGACATTTGAGGAACTTTGTTCCATTCGGAGAAATCGAGCTGCAAGTTTCGTTCCATCGTGTCGTGTCGCGTCGATGAATAGGGAAATCGCATAATCCGCACCTATGTATATATCAGCACATATACGAGTACGCCGCTGTACGTGCACCGCGTGTGAAAAATGGAATAAAAGGATAAGAGCGCGCAATCGAGACCGCGATTATTATTTGTATTTATATCCTTGCATGGAATGGAAAATCTAATCTCAGTATAGCATGGAAAATTTTCCGGCAAACAATGGATTTATATAAAATACGAGCACTATCGTAAATTTTGACGAGAAAAGGCAAACTTTCCAACACAAATATTGTAGTTCCGAGAACGGGGAGCACGAACACCTTTGATATCTTTGATGTTCGCGCTTGTATATTTAATATATAAACCCGCAATAAAATACACTATTTGTTTGTTGAAACAGAAGTCACTGGAAAATCTGTGCGATTTTATTCATAGATTTCATTACACATGTTGTAATTAAACTTTGTGGTTGTCGATTAAATGATGGTTAATGCATCTCTTGAAAACATAAATTCTAAATAAATTCCTAAAATGCGAATTTTATGAAGTGCGTTTATTTGTCATATTTCAATTTCATTTAATATTGATGCGTATTCGAATATTAAACGTTATGTAATAATATTGAACACGAAATCAGAAAATTTCATAAAAATGTATGAATTCGTAATTAATGTCTCCTTTTCAATGTTTTATTTTATTTAATAACATGATACGTTCAAAATAAATATAATAATGATCTTTAATTTAAAGAATTAATCAAAAGTCCTAAATTGTTTCTAATCTTACATTTATCATACTTTGTTAATCTCCTCAAATTTGAAGTACTATTATATTAAACAAACGGAGAATTATTTTAATATTACACAATAAAAAGCATTTTATATTTATGTTAAAATTCATACTTGTTCCTTTATGTCAAATTTTTGATGTATCCAAGTGCTAATTTAATATAATATAATTTGTAATTTAAATATTTTATATTAAAATAATATTCCACATTTCTTAGCGTTAAAATAGCATTATTCATAAGTGAATAAATAAAAATAATGTATTCTACAATGTAATTTCAACGATAATGAATAAAATGAATGTATTAATTTAACATATTATAAATGTTAAATCTATTGAAAAAACATGTTTCCACCGTTTACAAATTGTGTCAGTGTTACATTTTTTATATTAAATTCTACATACAATATTTATGTGATTTTCTAACATATTCGTATTATATTGAATTTAACACAAAAAAGATCATTTGAGACACGTGACATGTGTAAAATTGAACATAAATTATCCAACTGTGTAGGCAAGAAATAAGTATCTTTCATTTAATGACATAAATCGATGCAAATGTTCTATCTTTCTTTGCATTTTATAAGTAATACTTATGTCAGTACAGTCATTATAGAATTTGACCCCGGAAAATTCAGGTTGAATTTTTGCATAAGATTGAATACAAACCTTTATTTTTGCATAAGATTGAAGGAAAAAAAATTTACCATTATACAGTAGTCGTTAAGAAAAATAATTAAACAAATAGGGCGCAAATTTTTTACAAATATCTCGATAAATATCAATTTTATAAAAAAAATATAAGAGGAAAATTAAAGAGCGAAAAATTTTACATAAAAAAGAAATTGTGTAAATTTTTGTCGTACGAACAAAATTTTTCACGTAAGAAATTGTACAAGATGTGCGCAGTGAAGTTGCAAGCACGCCTTCAAGAAACAAAGCGAAATGGAATGTTATACACGCATATCAAAAATATCATAACTTTTACGAACGAATTATCATACAGAAATGGGCCAAGATGCGTTGAAAAACTGAAATCTTCATCTTTTTAATGAAAATAGTTTCATTTATTCTACGATTTTTAACAATTCGAATGGATTAAATAATATGTTACATGCATACGTTTTTGCCTTTTAAAATTAGCTATGAGTCGAACTGTTTAAAAAAAAATTGCTTACAGAGTATTACGGCATATATTTCATACTTTGAGAAAAACATGTTAAAGATTTTTTTCTTTAAAATCGAGCGATTGATATTTTTAATAATTTTCAAAAATTCTTGAAGAAACGTAAAAATTGAAGTCGTATAATTTTGTGAAAAATTACCCTAGAATGATTTTTAAAAACGTAATTAGAAGCTTGAAATGTCTATTTTTAGACCCCATATCGCAATATTCTGTTATATTTCAAATTTTCATTTATTTACATAAATATGTAAATTATTGCGAAAAATTTGTTTATATTTGTGCTGATTTTGATTATCATTAACACAATATTTTAAAAATATAAACAAGTGAATATAATGAAGTCGAATATTATATAAAACCATCTTAATAAGTCAAAATTATTGTTCCTATATCTTTAAACATTGTTAGTTAAATACATAATACAAATACATAATACATAATAAAAAATACAATAAAATACATATAATAAACAATAAAATTTGTCAATGTATAATAAAACAAAATGTATAAAGATATAACAATGCATAATGAAAAAAAAATTGAAATGTAAAGTACTTATTAGACCTGATTAAATTATATATACAGGGTGTGTCCGATGAGACTTCTGCCAAGTGCTCTTTGTAGATAGATCGAATTAAACTGAGTCAAAAAATCCTCTACCATTTTACAATTTTCATAATGGTTAACGAGATATTAGTTACTAAAAATTCTCGAATATTGATCTTCAATAATTTTTTACTCAAATATTATTACTTTAAGAAAAACAGCAAAAGACAAAAATTATTTATTTTTTTCTCATAAAGTTCTGAGAATTTTTTCAGAATTTTTTCAAAATTTTTTATCAATTTTTTAATGCTGCATTTTCTTATTTTTATTAACATGAGAAAATACTAGAAGATATTAAAGATTCTGAAATTATAGTATTTCAGTAAAAAATTATTCAGTAAAAACCAATATTCAGCAATTTTTAATAATTAATATCTTCGTTAACTATTGCGAAAATTGCAAAATGGTGGAAAACTTTCAACAATTTAGTTCGTTCTATTTACAAAGAGCGCTTGACAGAAGTCTCGCCGGACGGACACACACACACACACACACACACACACACACACACACACACACACACACACACACACCACACACACACACACACACACACACACACACACACACATTCTGCGCATAATTTAATAAATTCTAAGTACTTAATATGTCAATTTTGTTATTATGCTTTTATTATGCTTATTATTGTTATTTTTATATATTTTGTTTTATTATACATTGACAAACCAATTAAGTTTATTGTTTAGTATATGTATTTTATTGTATTTTTTATTATGTGTTATGTATTTTATTTTGTATTATGTATTGTTATTTAACTAACAATATATAAAGATATTGGAACAATGATTTTGATATGTTAAGATTTTAAGATTTTTATAATATTCGACTTTATTATATTTACTTGGTTATATTTTTAAAATATTATGTCAATAATGACCAAAATCAATACAAGTTTAAACAAATTTTTCGCAATAATTCACATATTTATGTAAATAAATGAAAATTCGAAATATAATATTGTGATAAGGGATCTAAAAATAGACATTCCAAGCTTTCAATTGCGTTTTTAAAAGCTATTCTACTATAATTTTTCACAAAATTATATGATTTCAAATTTTACGTTTGTTCAAGAATTTTGAAAATTACTGAAAATGTCAATAACTCACTTTTAAAGAAGAAAATTAACGAATTTTTTTTCTTCTCGTGAATCAAAGTCTCGTGTAATCAAAGTATGAAGTATATACTGTAATACTCTGCACTTTTTTTAGATAATTCGATTTATAGCTAATTTTACGAAAAAAGGCAAAACACATTACATGTAACATATTATTTAATCCATTGTCAAATTATTAAAAATCGTAGAATAACGAAATTACTTTCATTAAAAAGATGATTTTAGCTTTTTAATGCCCATTTCTGTACAATCATTCAAAAGTTATGATATTTTTGGTGCGCGCGTGCAACGCTCCATTTCGCTTTGCCTCTTATCGGCGTGTCCGCAACTTCGCACTGCGCAACGCACATCTTACATAAATTCTTGCGTAAAAAGTATTGCTCGTACGACAAAAACTTACAAAATCTTTTTTATGTAAAATTTTCCGCTCTTTAATTTTTCTCTGTCATATTTTCTTTGTAAAATTGATATTTATCGAGATATTTACAAAAAAAACCGAAATTTGGGCCCTGTTTAATTATTTTTCTTAGTGATCACTGATACTGAGTGATCAATGATAAACTTTTTTCTCCTTCAATCTTATGCAAAAATAAATGTCTGTGCAAAAATTCAACCTGAAGGTATTTTTTCTGAGGTTCCATTCGCAATTTTCGTCTAAATTGATTGTACTATGTCGACTTATATCACTAAATAGATGGCACTCATGATTTCCGTGCATTTCAATAACAATAAACGGAATATATCTCACCAGTTTTTTGCATTTTGGGACTGAGCATGATTGCAGGTCGTTACCAGAAGGGTGCCTCCCTACAGTCGTTCTTCACAGCGATTGATTGTCCAAATTACCTTGTTTAGGTTTTAATAGTACAGAAAATTACACCTCGACGTTAAGCGTCGAGAACGTATCTCGATCGGTTTGAGAGACGTCGATCCGCGCAGATTCATCAGAAGCCGTTACATCTGTAAAAAACGCGAGAAAAAAATTCGTTCGATAAATAGTGTAACATTATTGGTTCTATGTCAATAAAGCGTATTACCATAAACGATTCACAGAGATAAATATTGTTGACAGATATCATTAATATCTGTTAATATGTTTATCGTTACGGATACATATTGACATCGGATTTAGCTGTATTGCCGCAATGCGTGATATTATCGTGTTTCATCATAGGGACGCTCAGAGATAACGTTAATTTGTATAAATCAGATGGATCATTAATTCACGATGAGTAAATATTATTATCGAATCGATTTGACGACGTAACAAATTATTCATATTCTTGGACAAACATCAAAATTAATATAACTACAAAAATATGTGCTAAAACATAATGTTATGGCGACTGAATTGAAATTGTACAAAATTAAACTTGATTTTATTAAAACAATGACATCAATTCAAAATCCTGATTCGTCATTCTGTTTCTGAACCCCTATTTTGTAACTCTTAACGATAGTGTCGGTATCATTGCGCAATTATATTTCTATATATGGGAAAAAAGCTGTGCAGCAACAACGAGGAAGATAATTCGAATTGGAACCGAAACATCCGCATGCACTGTAAGATACATTCTGAAGGAATAAAGGACACAATTGTCACAAAAAAATTTACGCTCCACTAATTGTATTAGACTGTTAGAGCCTTTGCCCATTTTATAATTAAACGATATTAAGAATTATAGAATGGAAATACTAATCTCTTAACTCATTTATTATATTATAAAGACCATTTCGCGGATTTTTTTATTTTTACTTCGTAAAGGCGAGGACGTGCGAACTGTCGCTATAACGGAAATTGAAACGATAGCATACGCAAGGACCGCGGAAATAGGATCTTAAACTATTTGCGATTAAATTCAATTTCTCGAGTACTTAATAGCTTTAACGATGGTGCGATTTCAATAGTAATCATCAACGATAGGAATGATTACTTCTGATTCCGGCTGATTGCAGTTTGATTTTTTGTGTGTATATTAATCCTTATTCCGAGATATTGATCTATTAGAACACAAGGCATTAATGCCTTTCAAATTCACGGAAAAAAAGATATGCTAAAACAACTAAAAACTTCATGCACTAAGTCAGGAAATCTATAGCCGTAATATATACGGACAGCCAATTTTCTGTGTAAAGTAGCAAAGTTGTACAGCTAAATAACATTAACGATTATATATAATCACATGTATTTGTTGTAATAATACAATAAATTTGTTAATACAGAAAAGATAACTTTCTACAAAAAAAAGTAATCCATAATTAATTTTTAACAAAACATATTAAGATGGCACATATTTTTATTATTATAATGAAGAAAATTTATTATGTTAACAATTTTCATTGTAGAAAATTAATTGAATTAACATACTAATAATTGGTTACAGATACAAATTTTTTATTAAATCAAATTTTTTTAATTATAGATATTGATTCGCCTAGCAAGTTATAATTTTGCTGAATCACCCAATTTATTTTTTTCTGTGTAATAAAGAAAATAATATTAGAGTAAAATAAAAAAACACTTCGGAAATACCATACGCTGAAAATGACACCAAAGGGTTAATATGTATAAAATATAATAATTAATATTTTAAACAAAAAAATTATTTTTACCTTCTAGGCAAGAAACATTATCTTTGTGCGTTCCAGTGAAAGATTCTATAAAGAATATGAAACTAAAAACATTATAAATTGGTTTCTCGGAGAATTGCAGTTGCAACAAAATCTTTCCTAGTAGTTCTGATTTCATCTTTTATGCGATATATGACATACCGCTATCGGAGAACAGTAAGAGAAGAGACAAGTCTTTTTAACTAATTCCACTGTTTTTTCAAATAAAATTATCTTTTCTTGCATAAATCGGCATTCTTCAGCTCTTTGTGTAATACTACTAAGCTAAAATCATCAAAAATGAATATTATATAACAAGAGATTTCATATTTTATTATTCTCTAATATATTCTAATATATAAAATATGATATTCATATTTTGTAAAAAGTGTTCATTTTCCAATGACCTTATTTTATATGTAAAATGAGAAGAAGAGTCGATCAATGTAAAAAGAGACGTAGCGACATTTGAAGGAAAAAAACAATTGCACATTGCAGATGCAATGGTGTACCTATGTGCAAAGAATAGAATCATCAATCGATCAAAGGTCAAAGTGAATATTTTATACGAGATATTTTATATGTTATATTAGAATAAAATATGAGGAATCTCGCTTGCTTTTACAGAATTATAAAGAGAATCAATCTATACATATATATTGTATGAAAACATTTCGAGAGTAGAAAATAAGTAGCTAAAATTCTGGCATTCTATGTACATAAAATGTACTGATAAATCTCAAAATGTTAAAGTTGATTTTATGACTTTTAATCATTTATAAGAAAATAATTTGCGACACTGTTAGTTTTACACCCTATATATAATGATTATATTATCCCTATATAATTTTGCACGCAAAAACTCGGTAATCGATGGAAATTTATCGACATATACATTATTGCTTATTTTATGGTTTATAAATATCTCTGCGTTTACGCCGACAAATGATCAAAGTAGGATGAAATTCGTATGTAGTCAATTTACAAGTGGAAATACACTGAGTTATACGATAGCTTTTTATTTAAAACTCGTGAGCGCGTAGCTCTAGGAGTTTTCCGATAAATACGCCCAGCTATATGAATCTATTTTTTTTTTATAACACTCGCCAGATATACCATTTTAAAAATACTTCTTTACATTTTTCAATTAATTATTTTATTTGTTTTATTATATTTTTTCTGTTACTTTCCAATGTTTGTGATAGAAATTTTTTCAATTATATTTTCACATTCGTTTCAAACTTATCTGAAAACACAATCGACCTAATCTCAAAGCCAATAAGAAAAGAAGAAAAGATAGTTATAATTCCGCATAATTTAAATCCATCGTCATTTGCATTTACATTAATGAATCGTGACAAGAGCTTTTTCCTCCCGAGTCGATATCCGAATAAAGATCTTGTTTTTCTTGAAAAAGTCTAAAGTCCGCAGTCGAATGAAACTTGAAAATACTACTTAGAAAGAGAATTGAATAGAATAAAAAGAAATTGGCATAATAGATAAATTTGAAATGTAAGAGATGGATTTTTGAAAGGTGGAAGGGAGATCGCTTTCTCTCGTCTTGTATGAAAAAGCTCTTTCAAAGTTGCTTCCCTCGATATATGTATATATAAAATGGGGGGGTGAAAAGAGGGAGTGAAAAGAAAAGAAAAAGATCAAATAGACAAAAGAAAATTCAAAGCGTATTTCTTTCACAGTACCTGCACGTACTTCCACTCTTCTCGCGTTTGTCCTTTTTTTCGCCCTGCCACTGGAGTCCTCCGCAAGAAATCCCGCCTCGCCACCTGTTCGTGCGTGCTCTCAAGACCGCATGCCTATAATCACCACCCCCTTCTTTTTCCCGCCGCTCCGTACGACAATCTCGGAAAATTGCTGATATTGCTCGTCTTTCTCTTTCCTTCTTTTCTTCTGCAGTCACGAGATCACACCGGAAGAGATCCGTCAGCGCGTGCCACCGCCGATTTTCTCACGCTGATTCTTGACAACGATTGACAATGCCGGTTTTTATTTCCGATACGACCAAGGCGGCGATGTAGACGCGTACGATATAAACGTTGGCGGAGACGACGTCCCGTGATGACGGACGACGGCGACAGCATCCGATGCTCTTCTCATGGTCGGGAGACCTGCGACGCTACGGTGTTGGGGGTTGCGACGTGCCTGACGCGCGAGGGCAACCGACCGACCGACAAGCTCCGTCCACTGTCTATATATCGCGGCACGCGCGCGTCCACCGCCCCGTGAAAGGATCCTGGAGGCTGCGCCGGATGGGCTAGCGAATGCGCAAGCTCACAAGCCTCGTAAACTCACCCTCTGCCTGTAGACACCTCACCTTCTCGACCACTCTTTACGAGCAAGAAGGAGAGATAGAGGTAGATAGATAGACAGAGGTAGCGAGCGAGCGAGCGAGAGAGCGAGAGAGAGAGAGAGAGAGAGAGAGAGAGAGAGAGAGAGAGAGAGAGAGAGAGAGAGAGAGCTGTTTATACCTGCCTGGTTCTTGCCAAGCTACCTTGGATCCAACCTCGAGAACACCCCCGTTGGCTATGCAATCCAGGTCGAACCAAGTTGGGTTGTATATATTAGCGTTAATAGTGAAAAAAGTTTATTTTAGTTCTGAAGAAAATCCCTCGATAGATAAGCGCAACAAGTACAGTATACTAGACAAAACTTCTTGAAATATATTAGGTGTACAACTTTGCTTCCGCCGTTTTCCTATAGATGGCTTTAGCGGTAAGTGGTGGTCGAAATAAATAGATCATAGACGTCATACAATAAACTTGGGCATCTGTCAAC
>NW_017259193.1:37075-43791 GCF_001594045.1 Atta colombica | reverse complement strand
TCCTACCCCACCCGCCGTATTCTCCAGACGTTGCTCCCTCTGACTATCACTTGTTTCGATCAATGGCACACGGCCTGGCTGACCAGCACTTCCGGTCTTATGAAGAAGTAAAAAATTGGATCGATTCGTGGATAGCCTCAAAAGATGACCAGTTTTTTCGACGCGGGATTCGTACGCTACCCGAAAGATGGGAGAAAGTAGTGGCCAGCGATGAACAATACTTTGAATCATAAATGTATAACCAGTTTTTTACAATAAAGCCTCGAATTTCGGGAAAAAAACGGCGGAAGCAAAGTTGTACATCTAATATAAACAAATAAGAGAGTGGAAAATGCAATACAAAGTGAAGTGTTATACAAAAATATTATTATTATTATTAATGTAAAGCATGTTATATACATATACATGTGACATACGTGTATACATTTCACGATCCATTAGTTTTTCTCCATATATATACTTTTAAGTTTTTAATTTAATGGATACGCTTTTCTCTGCTTTCAAAGAGTCCTGTTTAAAACGAAATATTATGACCTAGCTTCCATTAACGGAGTCTTCTATCTTTACAATTTGTTTAGACTTTCATGATTTATCCGCTAAATGAGAACTCTGTATTAAAATTAATGAAGTAGTTTGATACATACTGCGCGTATACGAGTAAAGATATCGCAGAATTCACAGGGGTAGCGTATTTTACTTCTGAAAATTAATGTAATGTGTTGTTCCGTGACAAGGATTACATTAATTGTGACCTAAGCTAATCCACCAAAATCTAAGACATTTTTTACATGTTTTATTTGTAGCTAGAATGAATATTCATAATGAGTGCTCTTTTGATAAAAATTATTCTTTCGAAGAAGGAGTTCTTCTTAGAATTTTTATTCAAAGCTATTAAAAAGTAAATTGCGTATAGATTCCCATTTTTCGGAAAATGCGGAAAAAATATATTAAGACTACTCAGTTAGATTTTAATAAAAAGCAGGATTTTATTCTGGAGGCAAAATTTGCATCTTTTAAGCTAGATTTCTGACAATATTTGGTAAAACTGCAGAAAAGACGACCTTGATCATGTTGTCAAGATCATCACACTGAGTAACTTCCAACAAGTTTTAGCCGTTGCTCGCTGTCCGAAAAAAGTAATTAACAAAAAAAGTTTAAAAAATAATGTCTCATTTCTGTTATAACAAAAGTTGTAGACCTATATAGAATATCGCTTTGTGTTGAAAAGTGTATGTGTGGATCCAGTAATGGAGTGAAAATCGTTTTGCGTTAAAAAAACCTAACCCTAATCCAAATCATTTTTTTGGTATGAGATGATCCTCATTTCGCGAGGAAAGTTGTAAAGTTGTCGTTTCGCGTTAAAAAACCTAACCCTAATCAATCTCATTTTTTTTACTTTCGCGTGGAAAGTTGTGTTCAAGAAGCAAAGTTCTATTAAGTTACAATCTTCCACGCGAAATGAGGGTCACCTCGCACCAACAAAATGGGTTGGATTAGATTTTTTTTAACACGAAACAAGCCCACCTTCCCCTCTGCTTGGGGACGCATGACTTCCACACGAAGCAACTTTCGAAATCGTGACCCTGATAGTCCAAGATCCCACCGCGAGTTTGTGCATTTATCGCGTATGCAGATGAAATGTAAAAAAATCGTAAAAGTGTTGAGAGCATCCTTGCTCTCTTTAGTATTGCCCTCAACACGAATTTCGATTTTTTTAGTAGATATTTACTATTTTTTTCTAGATATTTTTTTGGTACGTATATTTATAAATTAATATAATTTCTTATATATCCCTTATATATCTCTATTTAAGTACATTTTAGTTACTTTTTCAAACAATGCTTTCCTGCTTTAAATGCACGTTCAAACAGATACTTAGCTTAGTAAAATATTTAATATAAATTTTGTTTATAATTAGATATTTATTAGATATATGGTACATTTTTTAACATTCCGATTCTTTTCAATTTAAAGTCCAAACTAAAAAAAATTATATATATTTAATGCAGAGCAACAAAAACGCCACGGTAGGATAATTTATTCGATGACAATTTTAAATACTTGATATTTTTACAAGATAATGCATAAATGTTAAATAAGTTATTTGAATAAAACTAATAACTTTGTAAGTATTACTCCATTTTATTATACAATATGTAAACTTACTCGCATAGAATATTTATGTACAATAAAATCGCTGCGCTTGGCTTAGCGCCGAGATACTATCATGTCTCCAAATATGTAATATATATAAATATTATGTGTGGATATACATATGAAATCATAAATGCTTATTTATTCTGAAATTTTATTAATAAATAAAAGTCCCTGCACTTAGATATGTATATGGTGTATTTGATGTATATCTATATCTAGATATTTTTCTAATATCTGTACCTGTACCTACGTACTGAAAATGAAGTATCTTGCACAATACCGTGTAAGAAAAATTTTTGCCGATTATCTTGCCCTAATATTTTTATCATCAAGTAATGAAGAGAAAGATTAATTTAGGCTAAAATAAATATATGATTGAATTTAAAAAAAAATGTATTGCATCTTATAAAGTGCATCAATACGCCATGCATTATTTGAAGAAATATAATATAATAATCTATTATGGAATGATAGATTATTATACTAAACAGTGATTTTTATCTATCCTTTTTTCTATTTGCATACGTTAGAAAAAAGCTATAACTTCAGTTACTAAAATCATCTTGTATTATTGTTTTTTTATTTCTAAAACAATAACAATAACAACTAAAAAACTATATTTTTTAAAAAAGGAAAAAATATTAAAATTAATCAAATAATATTAATTAAAAAAATTGATTATCAAAACTGTTTATTCGCCATTACACTTTTAAATTATGACGTTAGAAGCGAGACAATATATAATAAAAATATTTGTAAAATATATTAATATAGAAATATTTTTCAACGAAACAATGTTCGCAATCGATAGAATTTGTAAAATACACCGAAAATTCTCTCTCTCCCTCTCTCCCTCTCTCTCTCTCTCTCTCTGTCTCTCTCCCCCCCCCTCTTTTGGATTTCTCTTGATCAGTATTCAGACTGTGCTCCTATCTTGATGGCAACATGCAAGCTGTCCGTGACTCTATTAGTAGTGAAGTATCGTTTGGAAAACCTATGATTTCTAGTATTTCTCAAGGATAGATTTTGGACCCATTATTCTTCATTTTATATCTTCTTAACTTTGATAATGAGTTAATGTATTGTAAATGTAGTTTTTACGCTGATGATCTGCTCATTTACCTACATGTAAGACCTGCTAACCTTGGTGAAGCAATCCGCAGAATCAACAACGATATTGTCCGTTTTGCCAGCTGGGCCGCTGCAAATAAACTTAAGCTGAATCCCAATTAAACTGTGGCCATAATTCTGGGAATGTCTAAGTATATCAATTGTATCAACAAATGCAAGTTGTCTCCTATTATGGTTTATGTGATAATATCATTTCCTTCAAGGATTACATCGAATATCTTGGATTCACTATCAATGTATCTTGGAAGGAAGACATAAATTACTAAAATGTGCTCCAGGATTAATGCTTCTCTGCGCTAGCTTAAGATCTATAGGTAGGTCTGATTCCTGTTAATTTGCGATGCCATCTGATTGTATCCTTGACATTCCCTCTCAACGGTTATTGTTGTGCTGTTCTCTCTGAGAATTACCATTACTGACCAGCTTAACTTGAAATTGCAGAAATCTTTGAATACCTGTATCAGATTTATTTTCCAGGATGGAACAAACATGTAACATACCATGGTATTATGTAGCATTAAGATGGCTCAAGATCAGAGCTAAGAGGGATTATTTCATCGATTGTCTCATCTTCACTATTTTCTGTTGTAAGAGATTTATCGCTTTGTTTAGCGAGTTTGAATTTAGAAATGATAGAAAACTGCTTGCTACTAGCTCGTGTTGATGTGCTCATGCAGCCGTTGTGTCGAACTGAGTCGAACTTTTCAAAAATTCTTTCAGATATTATGCTGTGGAACTGGAATGAGTGGACATATGCGGACGTCTCTTAAAATATCAAGAGAAAATGTTTTAATTATCTTTTAATTACTAATAACTAGGTTTCATATATAGTTGATGTAAATTATTACGACTTTAGTTAAATATACTTGCGTTTTTATCAATTAATGTAGCTCTTCATGCGGTTTGTTTTTGTGATAATTGTTATACTTTTTTATTTTTGTGCTACTTATGTATCTTTCTGTCTCTGTGCTTAAGGAAACTTTGCCCCGGAGAGCTTCATCATTAACATCATCTTTCTCCTTTTGTTTCAATGATAAACCATATATAAGACAATTAATTATATATGTATAATTAATATATATGTTATAATAAATTATATAACAAAATGAGCTATTACTTTAAATACGAAGCACCACTATTGTCTGAATGTTAAGATGTTGAACTATTATACTATATATATTCATATAAATAAATTAATTTCAGAAATTATCGTTGCGTGAAATAAAAATGACATTCAAAATTATAATTGCGGCAAATTATAATTTGCCGATATGGTTGTCAGAGTTTTAACGCAATCAATCTGAAATATTAATAATCTCCCCAAATTTCCCAAATTTAATCTTAAAAAATTGTAATAAACTTATTGCGAAAAATATTGTCTCGGCCGGGAGTCGAGCTCGGATCTCTTGCATTCCGTGCGAACGTCCTAAGCCTTTAGACTATCAAAATGAGTTATGTAATTACGACAGACTACCAAATTAATAATATTGTATACATATATAAAAAACTATTAATTTAATAATATATTGTATACATACACATAAGAAAATAGTTTCACTATTTTCAGTATATTTTATAAATTTAATGTTTAAAATAAAAATAATATAAAATTGGGTTCTTCAGATAATAAAATATAATAACTAGAAAAATGAGCGATTGAGAGCAAAAAATACAAATAATCCGTGCGTTTTGATTTAACAAAAATATATTTTACTTCTTATATAATGTTTAATGTTTAGTGTATTGTAAACATTGTTTTTTATTGAAAAATATTTCTGTTCAAATATAATTCCTAAAAATTTTTATTGTGTATTTTTTCGCTTCTGATGTTATAATCTGAAATAATAATGATGAATGAATAGGAGTTTTAAAATGATTGAATGTCATTTTTATTTCACGATTCTTAAAAAATTACACTTACAACGATTGATAATCTAGATTGATAATCTATTTTAATCGCTCTTTTTGAATTGTAACAAATTTGATCATTTTTTTGAATGAGTTAATTTATTTTTAAAGATTGATAGAGCACACATTTAGCTAATACATTCGTAGTAATAATTTAAAAATCGCACTTTTTGTGTTGCGAGACGCAACACAAACTTTTGATATTTTTTTAAATCATCTTCTTCGGCGCTCTTTGATAATTTCGTTATAAAGTTAAGTTAGAGTTCATGAAGATTGATATAGAATGTTTATACAACACCATGAAATGATTCAAAAATTACTCGCTATAAAATTTTTCATAAATATATCTAAACATACATAAATATATATAATTATATCCATACATGATCATTTTTCTTTCTTTTGTAAAATTACTATTTAAATAAATAAGTAAAATAATAATAATAATAATGAGAAAATATAAAATAATTAAAAGAATTTTCATATTGTTTTTTTTTTAAATCATGTTTGGAGAAATATAAAAAAGTTGCTCATACATAATTATAAATATTACATATAATTATGTATGAGCGATTCTTCTACATTTTATCAAACATATTTTTTTCTGAAAAAATTTATCTTTTTAATTAATTTTTATGTTTTTCTCATTATTATTATTATTTTTCTATACTAAACAGTAATTTTACAAAAGAAAGAAGAATAATGTATGACCATGTATAGACATATTTCATATATTATATATGCTATGTATATTTATACATGTTATGTATAGATATATTTATATATGTTTCATACATGAAACATTTTTTACCGGGATATATTTTTAATTGTGTCACTTTTGAAGTGAGTCATTTTTTAATAATATAATCTGTTTCTATTCTCGTAATCTATATAAAAGATGCCAATCCGTTTTGTACAATAATAATTCGATATTGTGCCATACATGTAGGCAACATATAGAAAAGGAAATGATCGCGAACGCAAAACGACATAATTGACTTAGCGATAATAAGCAAACAGTCGCATTGTTCCCCGCGAAATGGAATTATAGATACGTTCCTTTGGCTGTAATCGGATTTAGTATCGTCGGCGCAATCGGTCTATTGTAAAGTGCAACCGGGCACTTCCTGCGTCAGATGTGATGATGAATTCCGCGCTGAATACAACAGACGCAACTTACCGCCTCCGGATTTACTGCGAAACACGTCACCATGCATTCGCTACGCGTATCTACTACGTAGAGAAATGTTCTTTCCTCCAAATTGCATGTGTATCAAAGGGGCATTTTGCTAGTTTCTGTACATTTGAATAATATAAGTGAAATATTACAACGCATTATATATGAATATATGTATAATGTATATACGCATAGATTCATATTGCAGCGAAAACTTCAAGCGGAATTCCTTGATTTACATTCCTCAGGATATAACTTTTCATCAAGCACAAAGCAACAAAGAAATTTTTTTTTAAGTACAGTAGTCTTGTAAGCAATCTCATCCTATATATAATATATATAT
>NW_017259193.1:28763-37026 GCF_001594045.1 Atta colombica | reverse complement strand
TATATATATATATAGATGATAATTAATGATAATAAATAACAAAACTCTCACATAGTGGAATGAACTAAACTAACAATGAGTCGAAAAGTTCTCTACCATTTTGCAATTTTCGTAATAGTTAACAAAAATATTAATTACTAAAAATCGAATATTGGTTTGCAATAATTTTATACTCAAATACTATCAACTTTACAGGAAAACAGCAAGAAACAAAACTTGTTTATTTTTTTCTTATAGAGCTTCAAGACTTTTTTAGAATTTTTTAACATCGCATTTTCTCATGTTGGTAAAAATAATTACCAATATAAGAAAATGCAGTACTAAAAAATTGATAAAAGATTCTGAAAAAATTCTTAGAGCTCTATGAGAAAAAAATAAACAATTTTTGTCTCTTGCTATTCTTCTGTAAAGTTGATAGTAGGTATTTGAGTAAAATTTATTAAAGACCAATATTCGGCAATTTTTAGTAAAAATCTTGTTAATTATTACGAAAATTGCAGAATGGTAAAGGACTTTTCGACTCACAATCAGTTTTGTTCGTTCTGCCGCTATGCGAGAATTTTATCGTTAATTATCAGATACCCTACAAACACACACACACACACACACACACACACACACACACACACACACGCGCGCACACGCACACGCACACACGCGCACACGCGCACACGCGCACGCACGCACGCACACAAAACACACACACAAAACACAGAGAGAGAGAGAGAGAGAGAGAGAGAGAGAGAGAGAGAGAGAGAGACGCGCGCACGCATAGTGAAAAAAATATTCGTACAGAGAAAATTTTAAAAAAGCTTTTGAAAATAAACATTAATTAGCAAATTTATTAACAATGAATACTTTCTTATGTACCTGTTCCAATATAAACAAAAGAACTTCACAAAAATAACCGTGTTTATATGATCTTAGAAGCTAAATTTCTCAATTGTACGAATACTTTTTGTGCTTTCAAATAATACATTATTTTCCATTTTTATTTATAATTAAGGTATATTTTATTTGTTACAGCATTATTTTCGTTTTTAAAAATCTTTGTATTCATCAGTTACCATTTCAAAAATAATTTTAAGAAGTAGAGATAGCAGGAAAAGTGTTCGGTAAAAGGTTATTGATAAACGTTCACGAGAATAGAAACCAATGCAAAACCATGCAATAACCAATGCAAAAGTATTGCTAGGAGAAATATTCATGAAAAGAAATTTCTAAATCTAATAGTATCTCAACATATTCAGAATTTTTATGAATTCAAGGAAATGCTTAAATTTCGTGGAAAGTTTAAATAGACTAAAGAAATCAAAATAAAAAATAAAAGGAAAATACTCATTTTTTACCTCACATTCAAGTAATTACATTATTATGTTTCTTTTTATTTAAACAATATTTTTATAAGTTATTTTAATCTTTCAAGCGTATTAATAAAGTATTGTTTTCGGTATTGTTTACTTGTACGGTTACTTGTTAAGTATACTTATAAAAAATAAAAAGTTGCAATATATAAAATGAGAGCCCATATTACTCTATTTTCTGCATTCACTATATTGAATATTTAATCAACATTATTTCTATTTGATTTTTACTCAGCAAATTAGAACTAGAGAAGTTGAGTTTGAATATTTTTCATACATGTCATTAGCAATTAGTAAAAATTTACATATACAGAGATCCATTTTTTTATGTAATTTATGCATTTATTACAAAGTCCATTTTAAGTACATGTTTTTTTTACGAATGAAATAACAGGAGTACAACTTTGTTTAGATAAATAATAACAGTGCATAGGAGAGAAAAACTTCATAAAAAATTGTATGTATACTAAGAATAAAAGACAAGTAAAAAAATAATATTCTCTATCTCTCGGGTTTATAAAATATACATCGCCAATCTTAATGTGCGAAATTGCGGAATACAATATTACATAAAGGTGATGAAATCTGACCTCTTATATCCCTTTTCGCGCTGGAGATCTCTCTGCATCATAAAATATCGCTGCACAGATATCAACGAGTGTTACTTAATTTGTGATGTATGCTACATTGATAAATAAACTTCTCTCTCTGCCAATCGAGCTGTAATGTATTATTACCATTTATGTTTTAATGTAACAACATAAAGGAGATTAAAAAATTGCATACTCACAGTTCTGTCTCTTCTAGACTTAGGCAATCCCGTATTTTCTGTTTGTCTCTTTTCATCCTCGTGAAAACTGAGTCGTTATCACGATAAGAATATACGAGATTAAAACACTCGTTTCAAAATTAACAATTATAATAAATGTATACAAAGTATAAATTACTTGTGTTCCTGTTTAAGCCTTAGATCCTGGGAATATAATTCCATTATGGCAACTTTCTCATTATTTTCAGCATCGAGAATTTTGGAGCGGAACTTATCTTTATTTATTTTTTTACTTAAAGATGATTCATCCTCTCTCGTGTACTGCTTACACAAGGTGAATTTATTATAAAACCTGTGCTCTTGAGAATTCCGACAGCTATCGTGATCCTTTTTGATTTCGACATGTGCGATATTCGATTCAGTACTCTCGGCCGCGTGGGAACTCAAAATATTGATTCGATTATGCAGCTCCGACAGTTCTTTCAAATTCAACGACTAGAAAGAATAATCAATAACGAATTCATGTAAAAAGTTACTTATTAATCGATTTCCTCACATACTTGCAACCAACTCTCTGCGTCAAATGAACTCTTTTCGATTTTCAAAATATCGTCGAATCTTGCTTGTAATCTTTCAACATTTTCATTGTGCCTTTTATGAAAAGCAATTAAACTGCTGTCATACTTTTTCTTCAGTAACGTCAATTTGTTCTGATATTCTTCTACTTGCCGCTGTTAAATTGAAAAATTAGATTATTTAAAATTAAATAACTTGAAATTAAAATTTTTTTTAAATTGTTAAAAATTATAGTGAAATATATAATATTAATCAACTTTTTGTTTTTCAATAAATGTTTTTTGTAGGACTTTTTATATTGAAAAAGGATATGTTCTCAAAAAACTTTATCACCTTTAATTTTCAGACTCTGCTTTGAATTTCTTATCTAACAAAGTGATATCAATAATATTAACTACAAAAAATTTAAATTTCTTTTATAATATGTGAAAATTTTTTATAATATGTGTAATGATATAAATGTGATGATAAAATTCTTTTTATTATTATGTAATTTTAAATGACATATATATTAAAATAATAAGATTTATTGGAAAGTTTTATATATAATGTAAAAAATCATTATAATTCACAAAATTCTTGTTTCTCGTTATCTAAATAATAATTCTTACTACGTAAAGTAAAAAAAAAAGTTTGAAATTGTTTAAATTTGTAGAGTTTTGTAAAAAATAACATTCTTGATTTTTCAAAATCTATGGGTAATGGAAACATTTCTTCATATTCCTTTCAGTAGCTAAAAATATATAAAAGTCACCATTTAGATGTTGAGAAATAAAAACCTTGTAACATAGTGTTATTAATCATAATTAAAGAAAAGGAGACAGTTATGAAATAGATGGGGAGTTATAGAATATCACAATATCCCATATAATTTGTAGTTCATTCTAGAAGCAATCGTCAAAATTACTTCTGTCCGTTTACATAGAAGTAATTTTGATGAATCCCAGATCACAAATTATAATATAGCTACTCGTTAGTTTACTACGTTATGTAAAAGCTACATTTCAGTTTTATCAACAGGTAGCAGATAGTTTTGCGGATGTGTACACTAATTTTGAGAAATATGTTGATATTAATTTGTAACTTCAGTCTCGAATGTAGCTTTCAAATGATACAATTGAATTAAATTTGATAAAATGTAATTCGAAGAACTTCTATCTAGCATTCGATAAATATATCTAATACTCAAAATGACTGAATATAAGTATATAAATGAATTGAATATAAGTATATAAATATAATTGGAATATTTCTTGTATTTATAAATACTTTTTATTCGATTACAATTTGAAATAAACGGATAAAAATAAATATTTGATTAAATAAGAAAAATCCTATTTTTCGGTCAAAGCAAATCTATACTTAAATATTTATGTCTGAATTTATCTGATTCTGCAAATCGCGCAAATCTTTTTCGATCTCAAAACGCAATCGTAAACAGAACCAAAGTAGCAATACCATATATTAAACAAATAATTGTTAGATATCTTTGTAAGAGTATTAATATACATAATCTGATATTAATAAGAATCTTAAATCTACTAATAACCTAATACAAAAAGTACATCTTTTTATTTGATTTGAATAAATATATTTGTGATTATGATTACGAATTTTTTCAATTTCACATTCATTCTCATTCTATGACCGTAACTACATTATTTAATACATTTCTTAGTAAAAGCATTGGTCATATAGCTCTCTTTTTTTTTCAGTATAATTATATTTCTTAAACTTTAACCAAGTTCAAAGGCAGAATATTAGACTGTATCAGAGCAGTTAAGCGATTATACTTGTTTACAGTAAGTAAGTCAAGCAAAGTTAGTCAAGAAGTAACTCATTACTTGTTAACGAAGTAACAATTAGTTTACTTTTTTTCAGTAACTGTAATTTAACTTCAATTTTTTCCATCTATAGCCGTAACTCAATTTACAATTAGTTATATTTTATGGTAACTGTAATTGTTCTAATAACTAATTTAATAATTGTATTTATAATTACTTTATATTAAACTATATGCACACAGCGTCAACACATAGTCGCCTAATGGAACGTTTAGTGAACAATCAATGATTATTTCTTGTGATTGGATTATATCTTTACCTCTAAATCATTGCACTGTGTAAATATCTGTATTAAGAATTAAGCTAGGATCTTTTCAGTATGTTAACGCATTTTATAATTGTCATTTTAAGTGTATATATTAACATTTAAATGTGTATATATTAAATACCTATAATTTATTATATCTGTATAATATAGTATATAATCGACAGGGTTGAGTAATAACTAGTTAAAAGTTAAAAAAAAAAGTTAAAAAGTTAATAACTTTTAACTTAACTTAGTTAACTTTAAATGTATTAAATTTTAACTTAACTAAGTTATTTTTAAATATTAACTTTTTAACTTTTTTTTAAGTTAAAAAATGTTTTATCTCTTTTAAATATTTTAGAAAAATAATAAAACTAAGGGCGTATATTCGTAATCTATTCATATTTTAAGACCTCTTAAGTAGTTTCTTAAGCTAATACAGCCCTCTGATTGATTATGCCTTATGCCTTAATCCGGATCTACAATAGGTGTTTTAAACCTTAAGTCATAAGAAATTGATCAATTATAGTCAAATATTCTTCTTGCATTCGATTGTAATTGGTCAATTTCTTATGACTTAAGATTTATTAAAAAGTAATCACTGATCTTGTATCTTCTCTATGTGCTGGCTGTTTTTTAAAATCATATAACTTATATAGTTATATCGTTATGTGTTATATACTTATATCACATATGAATAAAAAAATTAAAAATTTAATTTATTTAATAATCTATATTGTAATTATTTAATCTCATTTTAAGAAAAATTAGGACATTATTTTAGAATCTAAAAAATAATTTTTTTTTAAATTAACTTTTTTTTTAACTTAAGTTAATTCAATATTGACTTAACTTACGTTAAGTCAATTTTTTATTTCTTCAACTTTTAACTTAACTTTATTAATTTTGTAAAACCATTAACTTTAACTTTATTCAGTTAAAAAAAAAACATTAACTTACCCAACCCTGATAATTGAATATTTGGTATAATCAAATAAAATAATATATATTAATATATATTAAAATAATATATATTATAATCAATAAAATAAGATATATTAAGTTAGAAATGAATAAGTCTTATATTTAAAATAGCAATGTATAAAGCAATGTGTAAAGTTATAAAAGAATTAATGGAAAAGTAACTGAAAAGTAACGACTTATTACTTTTTAACTAACTGTAACTTTAATGTATTACTTTTCAGAATTAGTAATTTCCAAACAACAGTAACTAGTTATTTATTTTTTAGAAGAAAAAACTAATTATATGGATAAATATATGGAATATATGAAAATTTTGAATAAATAAAACTACTTCTATCTATATATAATTGATATCTATTGTATTATATATATAATAATTGATATCATAATTGATATCATTCTATTACTCATATTCACATTAGGTGTACAATTTTGCTTCCGCCGTTTTCCTATAGATGGCTTAGCGGTAAGTGGTGGGCGAAATAAATAGATCATAGATGTCATACAATAAACTTGGGCATCTGTCAATAGAAACATTAGTCGATTTGTGTCTGCATCATAAAGTTATTCTCGATTGAAAATGTCAGTTTACGAGCCAAATTCTCATCATTTGCGGGAGGTTTTAATTTTTTGCTTCAATATGAAGAAATCTGCGGCTGAGGCTCATCGAATGCTCTCAAATACTTATGGTGAGGCCGCTATTAGTGAAAGAACGTGTCGTGAGTGGTTTCAACGCTTCAAAAACGGTGATTTTGACGTCCAAGGTCATGCTCTGTATTTGGTGGGACCAGCTCGGCGTAGTGTATTATGAACTGTTAAAACTGACTGAAACAATCACAGGCGATCGGTATCGAACGCAATTGATGCGTTTGAGCCGAGCATTGAAAGACAAACGGCCGGCAATACAACGAAAGATGATAAAGTGATTTTGCAGCACCATGACAATGCTCGATCCCATGTTGCGAAAGTGATCAAGACATACTTGGAAACGTTGAAATGGGAAGTCCTACCCCACCCGCCGTATTCTCCAGACGTTGCTCCCTCTGACTATCACTTGTTTCGATCAATGGCACACGGCCTGGCTGATCAGCACTTCCGGTCTTATGAAGAAGTAAAAAATTGGATCGATTCGTGGATAGCCTCAAAAGATGACCAGTTTTTTCGACGCGGGATTCGTACGCTATCCGAAAGTAGTGGCCAGCGATGGACAATACTTTGAATCATAAATGTATAACCAGTTTTTTACAATAAAGCCTCGAATTTCGAAAAAAAACGGCGGAAGCAAAGTTGTACATCTAATAGTTCAGATCTTATATTTAAGGCTTCCTTAAATTTATCTTTAGATATTCTATGAATTATTTCATTGGTTGAGCATCTAAAGATAAATTTAAAAAAGCCTTAAGATCTGACTTGAATATGGATGTAAGACTAACAAACTTGTCTCAAAAATAGTTATGTCACATAAATATCTACTGAATCATTTCAATAAAACAAAATTGTATTTTACGTGTGTAAAAACAATTTAAAATACAGTTACATACAATATGGTAATCTATATCTTCATATTCTCTATTGAATCGATTTATTTATACAACAAATCTACATCGATTGATGTACTGGTGGACAAGAAATAACATAATTGCACAGGGCATCTTAAAGCGGATCTAAGAAGTCTACATAATAACGTAAAGACATTAGACAACGATTAAATTGTTCTTCGATATGAAGATATAGGTTATCATATTGCATGTAATTGTATTTTAAATTGTTTCACTGAGAAGGACCTTATTGAAGGTTGAAACGTTTGATATGATAGATTACATTTTGCGAAAGAAGTTTGTAATACAAAAATTGGCGTAAGCGCGTGCGCGTGAATTAGACAGGCTCAAATAGCTCCAAAATTTAGATTTAATTTAAATTATTGTATATAATATATGAATTTAATATACAAATTTATTACCTACTTTAAATAAGAAGCACCGCTACAGTCTAAACAACAGTCTAATGTTGAACTATTATATATGTATATTATATATATATATATAATATCATATTGAACTATTATATATATATATCATGTTGAACTAATATTATATATATATATATATATATATCATTTGCGTGCCGATATGGTTGTTGAACTTTCAACGCAATCAATCTGAAATATTAATAATCTCTCCAAATTCCTAAATTTAATTTTAAAAAACTGTAAACTTATTGCGAAAAATATTGCCTCAGCCGGGAATCGAACTCTTGCATTCCGTGCGAGCGTCCTAAGCCTTTAGACTATCGAAACCTTAGCAATATTTCTCTCAATAACCGATTGCAATACGCAATTATAATTTCTGAAATTAATTCATTTAAATGAATATATATAATAATTCAACATCTTAACATTTAGACCGTAACGGCACTTCGTATTTAAAGTAATATATCTAATATAAAACGATCTTATTTCCAATTTTATTATTATTATAAA
>NW_017259193.1:20449-28735 GCF_001594045.1 Atta colombica | reverse complement strand
ATATTATATATTATTATAAATTTATATACTTTAACTTTAGTTTGCAAATCATTTTTCTCCTGCAACAAATGGGTAATATACTCTTGAAGGCTTTTTATTTCCCGCTCTCTAAGTTTTACATCATCCATCAACTTTTGAATTTCTTTCAATTTTTCCTCGTATTGTCCTTCGACTCTTAACTTGTGCACAGTATTTTCAGAATTACAATTTACTTCTCCAACGACCGGATCTAATGTATCCTCCTCTTGTTGACAAGACTAAGGAAAACTGGGAGCGTTAGTCCAATTGCAATACTGAGACATTTATAATAAACATTTTGGAAAAAAAGTTTAAAAAATTTTAATGAGCAATGAAATTTAATAAGCTCATTTACGTGTACCTTATCAGCATATACTTTTATCTGTTGCTTTTCTATCTCATCTTTTATTTCGAGAATCTTTTTATTTAGACAATATTCAGATGCGTTTTCGGTCTCATTATCACATTCCTTAATTTCTTTTCGAAGACGCAGAAGTGTCTCACAAAGTTTTTTAGGAATCGTGTATAGTGCGTCCTTTAGAGATAACTTTACTGCGTTTTCATGAGGATACAACAACTGATCATTAGTACTTCTTACTGTCTCTGTGTCTGCCTGCAATTTCTCATTTCCGTACGATAACGCTTGCAGTTTGTTTTCGACGCTTGCGGTGGAACTCCGGTAATTCGCTATTTCACCCTTTAGATAGTCCAATTTCTCCAACAATCTCTCCACGTTATCCACATCCAAGTCCGACAGACTCGCCCGCAGGACATTTATCGCCGCCACATTGTCGCTCTCTTGCCTCAACAATAAGATTATGTCATTACTCTGAGCGAGTTTAACTTCGGCATTTCTTAACAGATCATGCAACGATTGATTCTCGTCTCGCAATTTCACGATATCGCTGTGCTTCTGCGTCAACATCTCGTCGTATTTAATGCTCTCGTGAGTCAAAGCCACCCTGTTTTTCTCATCCTTACATTCTAGCTCCGTTATGATCTCAGTATTTTTAGAAATAATTTCGTTCGCTTCTATAAGCTTATTTGTAAGATCGTTATTCTTCATTTCCAGATCAATCAATCTGTTGGATCGATAAATCGACTTAAAGATGATGGATCGAATATTGATAAAGATAAAAATAATAATGAAGTTACTAACTTCTTTTTCATGCACTCAACATTTTTCGTTTCTTCCTTTAAGATATCGATAGTCTGGCTCAATTCGTCTATCTGTTGAGTTAACTTACGTATCTGGTCCCTTTGTGCTTTCAGCTCTTCATTCAGCGCGTTGTTCTCCTCCGAAAGTAAACTTTTCGCATCGACGAGATCGGTATTTTCGACTTTTAACGCATCGCATTCCGCACGATAAGAAAAATTGTCATTCTCCAACGCAGTAAGGTGTCCGTTCAGCCTTTCGATCTTCGAATCCCTTTTACTTATTATAGCCTCTAACACCTTTTCTTTCTCCAACATCTTTTTTCTCAACTGCTCCTGAATTGCGCAGTCGCCCTCGCCCCTTCGTATGTGCTCCGCCACTTTTTGCTTTAATTCCGTAATCTCAAGATCCTTCTTTTGCAGCTCCTGCTGTTGCCTCGTGTACTCTTTAACGATTTGTATGTGATGATCTCCAGCACCTTAATAAATGTTTACCATCTTAGATTATTATCAATTATTTCTCTCATCATGTGTCTCTCTCTTTTTTTTCAGGGATTTTCTTATTGTCACTATTTTCTTAGGAAGTTTTTAGGTATTTTTTTGCAAAAGTTGGTAAATATTTTTTTTTTATTTCTTTTTATCTTCTATTATATATTTCATTTATGTTCATTCATTATTGTTTTAAAATAAATTTATTAATTTTCCTTATAAAAAGTATAAATAATTGATCTGTATAACAAATCAAACTAACAAAGATTCCTTATAAATAAAAAAAAAATTGGAAAGAATAAGAGCACTAGGAATCAGGTGCAGAAGACGTCGCGCAAATAATGTAGTATAAAGCGTAAAACTTCTTCATTCTACTAAACGCGCTTGTTTCGGCTCAGCTTTTGAGCCTTCCTCAGAGACAACACAAACTAACATATATAAATTGTGAAAGTCCTGTTATGGTGAGCGCCTCTACATCGAGAATTTAAATGCTAGAATTAAATCCAAAAAGAGTGAAAGAAAAAGAAAAATGAACGAAAATAAAGAAATATTGGAAATATCAAAATAGAGACTATGAAAAACTAATTTATCAAAAAACTTTAAGATTATAATTAATTATCTCGAAAATAAGAACGCTCACCATGATCACATCGCAAACTATGAATAAATCAAAAACCGGTTCTTGATCTGTTGGCCAGTATCAGACACAGTGAATCACTTTTAGTTTTGTAGCTAGTATTATTCGAGATTACAAATGAAAAAAATGTAACATTAAAACATTAATCAATTCCAAGAAAATGAAAGTTGGAAAGTAATCGAAATTCAACGCCAGAAAAACTGTGTAAGAACGACACTGACTAAGACAACAACTCGACTTTTATAACTTATCTATAATCGGGAGATAGGCCTTGGGAAGCCCTTTCATATCAGTCTGCAAATTGAGTCTATTTCTTGATAAATATCATCTCCAAAATCATCAATTTCTTCCTGTAGTGAAATTCCTCATTCAATATTGTAACGTTGTCCCAATCGAAATCATGGCTTTCTTGTAACCGATGCTCCGTTATAACATTATTAGAGAAGATATGTTCCATCGGATATGGTTCTTATGTTCCGTGATTCTTGACTTCAGTTGTCTACACGTCTGTCCCACATAACTCACGTCGCAACTCTTACACGAAATCTTATAAATAACATTTGACTTCTTGTCACGATAAGAAGTCCTTATGTACCCTAATAAATTCTCGTAATTTATTGATACTATAAAATATGATCACTATTTATCAATTTATCAAACTTCTCAGTAATACCACAAATAAAAGGAACAGTGAACTATATCAATGCTATTATCATTAATGACATTCTTCCTATTACTAACCATAATAAGGTTCTTCAAACGGTTACTAATATTCTCAAATATAAAGTTCAATGGGTAATAATTCTTTAACAATATTTTAATTATAAATCACAAATTATCAAAGTGAAATTTAGGATTCGAAAGCAAAATCACCCTATCAACTAATCCCGCGATTGTACCTATTTTTTGAGAAATCGGGTGCCAAAAGTTCAAATATCTACCTGAAAAGGTCGGCTTATGGCATCAATCGAACTCTATCAACTCATTATCCATAATCACTGTAACATCCAAAAAATTCAATCACCCCTCCTACTTCCATAATGAACTGAAGTTTTGGATGCTGAGAATTAAAAATATCAAGATTGGAACTAATCGAAGAATCAGGCGCTGTCATGATTATCGTCAACATAAAAGGGCAACGGAAACCGACTCAAGAACAAAGCTCTATTTTCTAACTTTCGCATAGACTAAATCCGCAAGACGAAAGATAACTCATAGGAGAACCATAATTCTGCCAATACATAACATTAATGCTTATATATAACACTCAAAAACAAAGAAAGTAAAATCTAAAACAAACTGAACCGCTTTGAATTCCTCCTCAAGTAAACAACAATTTCTAGAAATAAATCGCCAATGGTCTTTGATACAGTCGATCGCATAGTTAATGGGAACGTTAGTGAAGAGAACAACTAACAACATCAGTGATATTAACTAAAATTCATCACTCAACCATCTACCAACAAATTCCTTAACAAGTTTAAAATTATTTTTGATATGACTATCCGCCTTATTTTAGTGATAATATTATGAAGAAATATTGCCAACAAATACAAAGGGCTATTTATCGAAGAAACTATTATACGAAAGGGTCAATTCTGCTTGTATATCTTCGGTAGAGCGAAAGCTCTCGGAGGTATCTCATCATTACATATCAAACTTCTATATGTGGAATTCTATATGTGGATTAGATATACTTTTTTTCCTTCCAACTAATCAGTATCAATAAAGCGCATAAGCTCATTACAATCCTCCTTGTTGGATCCTTTTCAATGACTTCATAAGTATTCACATCCTGAAGCATCTCATTTACTTTGGAAATATACACCTGTCTATCCAATATCATCGTCATATTACCCTTATCCGCACGAGTAAAAATAATCCTGTCATTCATATACTTTAAAAAAATCCTAGTGTCTTTCGCTAGCTGTAAACAAACTTCTATCTCTGTACAATGCAGGGAATTAAATTATTTAATATAGTGAGTGGATTGAGATCGAGATCCTTTCATCAATAGACAATTTGTAAATATTGCTTTTAATACGCTTAAAAAGATCGATCGACCATTAAATTTAATCTGTAATTTAAAGGCAAGGCAAAGTTATTTTCCAATTGTAAAAAGTTCTGTATATTTGGAGGTATGGAAACGGTTGACAGATTCACGAACTAGCCATTCCTTTGTGAGGTAAATGAAGGAGAAGGAATCAGTGGAAGAAAGGGCTGAGGATCAATCTGTATCTCTCTGTTTCAACAGTTGGATTTTGCACATTAGGATACAACCTAATACTACCTTCTACCACTCTATCCCTACAATGACATCGACAGAAGAGAGAAAGTATTTAACATGCGATACCTGTTAATTAAGCTTAACTCACACGGCCCATGGGCGTGGGATCGAAATACATCACATCACAACGCGTCAAGACTCCCAGTGTGCTCGCGGAATGTAGATCCCAGCAAGCAACTCACTCATTGGAGCGAGAAATTATCCACACTCTACCAGCTATGTAGACTGATTCCTGAGCATGTAACGCAGCTCACCTGTCGAAGCCAGAAGCCCCTAATCAGCAAGTAGCTATCAACCACTACCCCGCGAATTCTATCCATAACTAGACGTGGGCAATTGTTCAGTCCCTGCAATACCGATCTCGATCTCGGTCGGATCTTCGTAGGCTACTCCCAGTTTTGCGCTTACACGCGCGACTTGTCAGCCAGCACTTCGGGTGCCGCCGGTACGCTCCCCGGAGACGCTTCACAGGAATCGCTGTAGCTTCATAGCAACCCGATTCCGGGCCTAGCCCCGAGGCAGGGTGCCAAGCTTTCAATTTGATCAGCTCCCTCCCTGCGAAGGCTAAAATATATTGGCTTATCCTGAAGCAATCAAATAATCAGATAGTATCTTTTGGAACAAATCGACCTTATGTGGGACGCCGTAAAACTCGAACTCGGAATGGTAAGACACAAGTCGAAAAGCACAAGGTGTCTAATCACCGACGCCCGAGATCAACATCAACAGCGGACCTGTCCTTTGATAATAGCAAATAGGTCTGATATTTTTAATATTATTATTTAGTAATTCTTTCCTCTGTTTCGACAACAGCCAGCAACACTTTGAATCAATTCTCCTTTCACGCAAGAAGAAAAGATGAAGATTTCCCTTGTTTATTAAAGAAGAAGTCACAAATATGAATAGAAAGGCAATGGGAAATAACACATGCAAGTCGAAAAAGCTGTACCCGAGTGGAATCTACTTTCCAACAAATATCATTCAAACATGTAAGCGTACATGTATTATTTGCACAATATCTTTTGCGCCTGACTCTTAGTGCCCTTATTTTTTCCAATTTCTTTTATAATTGAAAAATATAAATAAGATTTATTTGATTCTACCTATCGTATGCAAGGTTCATCTACGATCATAGTTTAGGACTCTCAGTAAACTGAAATTTAAAAAATGAGACATCATAAAGAACTGCGTTTTGTGGATTATCTTTCCATGTCTAGATTCATTTGAATATCAACATTTTGTAAACATTGCAGTTTATTTCATAAGGGCGAGAAGCAGCCGGGTACTGTATAACTCCTGTCAGTCATTAGCATTTAACAATGAATCAAGATTCAAATTTGAAAATATTAACTGGCGTAATGTATAGCTTCATTATAAAAAGTATCTGTGGAAACTCCTATTATAAATAAGACGTTAATTTAATCAAAATTTTTTCGGCTATTTTGTCAGAATTGGAACTGTTTTGATAAGATTAATTTTTTATATTTTTTCGAGAGAAAAAGAATATCGAGTTTTTTGTTATAAACAACTCAATTATTTGTTTATTGAATGGAATAAATAATTCTAATTTCAAAGATATCTATGATTATTCTGATTAAAATGACATGTTTTATCTTTTAGCCCAGAGAGATTTGAAATCATGATTGCAGATAAATTGTACGCACTATGTACATGTGTAAAAATCAAATAAATTTGTTAATTATTCAAATCTTTTTCTAAAAACAGTAACAAATCTATTTAAAACAATAAATAATAATAAATAATAAATAATAAAATAAAGAACAAAAAATTACTTTAAAAAATATTTATCTTTTTTTCCTTGAAAAAAAAAAGTACCTAAAAATCTCCTAAAAGACCAGCGCGGCAAAAGTAGTCTTCTTAAAAAAATTATACCTGAGATGTACTTTAGATGTAATAATAATACCTTGAAGAGCCGCAGATATTTTATGCATCTTATCGATAGAACGTTTGATATGCATTGCGAGAGCGCGATCGATATCTTTATCAGGAGACACTGTGGAGTCTCGATATGAAATTATTTCGTTCAACTCTACTTTTTCCAATTCTTCCGAACATGTTGTTGTAGTATCAATGTCATCTGACTGAATTTGAACGTTAACTAGTTCTTTAGATGAATGACAGCCACCATTACTCGATGTGGAAATATCTTCTGTAATATTATAAACTTGATAAACTCAAATCTGCATCAGATTATCTATTAATATGCAATTAATTATTTTTTCCACACAATGTAATATCGTTACTATATTACTTATTTGCTTATTTAATAAAGAATACAAAATTTGAGACAAAATTATTAGTAGAAGAATTCTATATAAATAACAGAAGTTTACATAAATACATAAACAGAAAAAATATAAAATTTAAAAAAGTTTTTCAAGAAATAGCAAATAAATTTTGTTTAAAGCGCACAATAGAACACTAAAAGACATATTTATCTAAATATTTTTTTCTTATATATACATATTCAATTGATAGAATTAATTAGTAAAACTTTCATACTTTTAATGGGAGAGAAATTAAAGAACGGATTTTTAAAGTTATGATATCTCAAGAATTGAATCGTGTATTATTGTATCGGAGCAACTAATACGAAGAATAAGAAATAATTCTTTCTTTCTTAAAAATCACTGATCCGAACTGTAATAGCGCAGATTGACTTGACGTGAATACGGCGTCGGATTATTGGAATAGCAACCTGGCAAGATGAAAAGATCTGTGTCTCGAGATATACCTGCAGCCGGCTGAATCAATTCGTGTCCGGTATCAAAATCTGTGTTTGTAATTTCGTTGACGGTCTCTTGGCTGTAACATGTCACATAAGCCTTTAAGTTATCTATCTCTCGCAGACGATTACGTCGTTCTAGTTTACACTCCTCCAACTCGGCTATGAACGATTTTAAAGCAGACAACGCGCTCTGCATGTCTAAGCAAGTATCGTGCTCGCACTTGGTGTAATCGCAAACGCCTTCATACGCTATCTTAGACTCGTCGAAATTATTCAGACTACTTTTCAGCATGTTAGTCAGATTACCGACTTCCCGCTCCATGCAAACTAGCTGCATTTCGCACTGCGAGATCTTGTCGTTTTTTGCCTGAATCTCATTTTTCAAGTCCGCCACTACATCATTCATCTCTACCTGGTCGTGAAAATTATTAGTGGAAGAAATCTACATAAACAAATAATGAAAAAATATACAAAATTTCAAAAAAGTTTCCAAAAAAATTTTTCAAGAAGATGTATACATAAGTGAATTAAACCACGTTTATATTATATATCTATTTACATATTTTCTTTAAAGATGACGACGTTGTGATCTTGAATCACAATATGTACTAGACAGTAATCGAATTTATTAATGTTAAATATTTAATCATAATCTGATTTCTTTGTCTGTTATTTTACATTTCCTTGCAAGTTTATGCAACAGTCTTGGCCTTTATATAAGTACTTTATATAAATATAAAATACTCCCATAAATAAGAATAGCAAATGTTCTATAAAAAATAACAATTTAACATTCTAACGTTCTAATCATTCTGACAAAGAATAAAAAACAGTTTATTAAAAAACAGTTTATTAAAAAAATATTTATTTGTATGATAACTTTAATATTTTATTTATTTTTACTTTATTTATTAACATCTTTTCTAAAAAATATAATTAAAGGTGCACACA
>NW_017259193.1:17097-20349 GCF_001594045.1 Atta colombica | reverse complement strand
ACACACACACACACACACACACACACACACACACACACACACACACACACACACACACAGAAAAATATTATTTCACTAAGAAAAGTGATTGTTCATTTTACTTTCTTTCCTTTAAAAAATAACAGTTATCTTTAACAAAGAATATTTTCTTAATAATAATTTTAAAATATACTTATTACAAATTTTAGAGAAAAACTCGTTATCATGTATTCAAAAGAATTTATTTTCTTTTGAAGAATATATTATAAAATTGTTCAAAGGAGATTTTATATAATAAATCGATTTGTTTTAATTTGGTAATCTTGAATATTAATTAAGTATTGAACTTACTAGAATTCAAAATAAATTTATGATAAACTTATAATAGAGTTGTAGACGTATAAATTTTTTAAACAAGTGATTAATAATTAAAGGCGATATATTCCACGTAACACAGCAGTGCCTGAAATTCACTTGCATAAACGTTTTTTGAGCGCGTTACAAGCGCTGCTGTGTGCTATGTGTAATTACGTGACATGTATTTTTCTGTGTGTGCTTTAGATACTTATAGCCAAGACTGTAGATATATCTGCAAAATGAAGAAAGTATTTATTAAAAAATAATCTCTACTCTACGAGCCTATAATTTTTTTTCATTATTTAAAACTACAAATTTTTTTTGATGACATATCTTCGTAATGATCGGTAAAATCTGCAATTCGTAAAATCTCTTTGATTGTATTTATACTGTTCCACTCTAATTATAAATTAAGACAATGTAGCCGTACCGGTATTCTCGAATAATTTATTTCCTATTATTAATTGAATCGACATTAAAATTAATGGATTGCAATGTGACGCACGTAGCCAAATGACGCACCTCACGAGTGTCAGCCGTAACAGACATTTGCTTTATCAACGTCAATAGTCGTTTTATTTCGTCTTCTCTGTCCGCCAACGTGCAACTTTGCTCGTGATATTGCTTTTGAAGCATATCACGTTCCCGCCAGACATTTTTCATCTGCTCTAAAGCGATACCGCAGCTCTCAGCCTCTCTTGATAAATGCTCCATTTCCTTCACCTTCCGCTAATTCATCACACATTTACACATGTTAATACATTAAAACAAATCCGCGGTTTCTTCTAAGACAGTGAAGTCTTAACCTACGGCCCGCTTGCGAATTTTTTATGGCCCGCATAGCTCAAAATATAAAATCATATTTTCTATTTTAAGAATAATAAAAAATAAAATAAAAAACATTATACGAACCGTAAGATTTTATCTGTTTCTGAAAATGGATTTTTAAAAATAACTCTTTAAAAAGATGCATCATTGCTCTAAGGAATTAGATATATTGCACAGCGTTTACTACATTTTGTATGTACGAACCGTAAGCGACTCGTTTTCCATGGAAAGTAATTCTATCTCCTTAACTTCTTTTCTAAGTTTCTGGATTTCCTGCGTCTGGAAATAACAAACTTGACATTTTCTAGCTAACTCCGCTTTCAACTGATCCACCAGACACTCGAAGGAAGAAAGCTGTAAGAAAAACAATACGATAGTATCCACAAATTTTAGGACAAACAAATGTATAAAATTGTATAAAATTATTCAATACTATTACTTTTGCATTTAAATCTTCTACCTCGTCGTCGCGCCTGTTGCTCACTACTTTCAACTTTTCTTGCAGGGTCTAGAGACGCGAGATTCAAATAATTACACAAACTTTTAATTGAACTAGTCGGGAGTAAATACTGCGATTTACATTAATGTTACGTCTCAGAATGCTTGTATTTTCATCCTTCTCTCTTAACAGCGTTTGCATATGCTTATTCAGCTCCCGCAGCTCTTCCAGCTCATCCTCCTTCATCTGAAAAGCGAACATATAATAAAATTCACAGATTCATTATAATCATATATAAAGCTCTTGTAAATAAATTTTTCATATTATTTCATAATTATTAGAATTCGTATATTAATTCATATATTAAATTTATAAAGATTTCTTTAAAAATGAGTTAAACTTTTTTAGATTTTATAAGTTTTTCTCAAAAATCATAGAATAAGAAGTTTTAAAAAGAAAGAATCTTAGAATATTTCAGAATTTATTTATGTAAAATTGCAAAAATTTTTTCTAAGAATTTTTATAATGTAATTTTTCAAAGTTTTTCTATAAATTTTTTAATTTTTTAGAATTTCTGTGTATAATTTTATAAGTTTTTAGAAAATTATTCAGATTTTGAAAATATAAATTAGAATGGTTTTCAGAAATATTGAAAAAAATTTATTTGTTCTAAATTTTTTTATATACATGGTTCGAAATATTCTAATATGTCTCTCTTATTCCATAATTTCCGAAAAAAGAAATTTAGAATCTGAGGAAATTTAAGATATTTTTTAGATATTTTAGATATTTTTTAGAAATCTTCATAAATTTAAAATATAACAAATTCTTAAAATTATTATAAGATATTATAAGAATATTTTTCCAAGGAATTTTAAAAAAATAGATTTTAGAAAATAAACTTTTGCAGCACTTTTTAGAAATATTCTTACAAAAATATCTAAGAAATTTTCTTAAAAAAATTATGAAATTATTTTTTGAAATATTTTAAAATTTAGAAAGTCTAAAAACTATACAAAATTTTAAAAAAAAGACTATTTTGATGACGATATTTTGAAAATCAAATGTATCATTTCATACACCAAGCTCGTTTTTCAGAACAATAATTTCTGAATCCTTTTGAATAATCACTCCCTTATGGTTCTTCTCGCAGATCTCAGGATCCGAGTTCATCCCTAATTCACTTTCAGACGTAGATACACTTTCGGTAGTCTCGTAATATCGACTGGAAGGCGAATCGACATTAGACTGTTTGTCATCGTTTTCCTTATACTCTTCCGTTTGCACACCCATTTCACGAACATCTTGCGCCGCTTGGGAAGATGCGTCGACATACTCTATGCAAATGCTCATGTGCTCTGCAAAATTTATCGTGGTTTGCAATAGATTATTTCAAATCAACAGAAAATTTTTTTATAAAAAATATCGATTTTACTTCTTTCAATTTTCGATAAATATTAAAAATTAGTAAATATTTAGCAAATATCGACTAATAATAATATAACCGTTAGTTATAATTTCCCGCTCAACAATATAACGTGTTATTCTTGCTGAAAATTTTTTTTAAAGTTTTTCGTAATTTTTCAGAATTCCCGATAAAAATTTTTCATGCATGAATATGTATAAATATAAATATTTATAGGTATATA
>NW_017259193.1:9539-16488 GCF_001594045.1 Atta colombica | reverse complement strand
TATATATATATATATATGAAAACTTCTAAGAAAAGATATAGACTCAATGTTTCTGAAGAGTATTTCAATTCATATAAAAATTCTGATAAAAAGTTTTACTAGAGATACATATAATTGTTGCATCATATTATAGTTACATTGTTATATAAGAAATTATAATTAACAGTTATATTATTGTCAATTTGCTGGATATGCTCTTGTAGAATGTTTGTTTTTTAATAGAATTAATGTATTTTATATTTAAGGGAAAATTATAGTGCAATCTAATGCAGCAATAAAAAAACAATCCAGTCGAAACAAACTAAAAGTAAACATAATCGGTATTATAATCGGTATTATAATTTCACTCAACAATGTAACTGTTATGTAACTGTGTTATATTATGTTTATATTGTTGAGTGCGAAATTATAACATGTATTATTTTTAATTAGTGTCGATTGGAAAACTTCAATTTTTATTTTGCAGCTTGGACATTTACCTTGTGTAGCTTTCACTTCAGTTAGTATATTGCAGGACGTTACGCGCGACATCAAATAAGTATTATTTTCCAATAATGGATTCCCGCTCAGATTTTCTCTCAGAACGCACGTATTAGTTAATAACGGATAACCACCTGTACTGTATCGAAATCTATCAGGAAAGTATATTGACAGATAAGTGTCAGAACATTGCAAGGATGCAATCTTGTTTGCATTGAATAATATATGCCCCTGAGAAAGCGGTTTTATTATAGATCCAGTTTTCATATCTTCTGTTTTATCGGTCTCAACAATATCTATTTTGTTAAGAGCTCTATCCTACAAAACGATTAAAGATTATTATCTATTCGACTGAAAGATTTAACGCGCCTGGAAAGCTCACAAAATTCTTTAGGTGCTTTTGTTGCTCCGTGGTAAAACTCAAGGATCTGTATTTCTGCAATTCTTGTCGTGCAACACGAAGCTCACGCTGAGCTTGAGCTGTAAGTGTCATCATGTTTTCCATTATCACGCTGGATGGTATCAGTTTTACTGGCTGCACATAAAGACAATTAAGAGACAACCTTGATTTTCCAATAACAATTTGAATTTCGAGATCATTCATTAAAAATTTTTTGAATTGTTTATACAACTATATAAATAAAGAAATAAATCTTTTTTCGAAACAAGCTTGAAGGTGTTCTTTTAAAAAGAAAAAAATCCACGTGGGAAACGAACCGCAAGTTTCTCATGCTCGTTGAGTTCGCGGAAGTAGCGCGTGCTCTCCAAGACATTCGGGCTCCATGCTCGAATATCCGTGCACGAATTGTACAGCTTCAAGCGACCCTCCGATCTTTTTTGTGGCAGAACATAATCCCCATAAGTCAAAGGTACACCACTGCTTGGTCTGCCCGTCAAAAAAATACGGGGTCCATGCTCGGCGTAAGACATCTCTTGTTGCTGCCGCGAAATCTTACGAGCTAATATTTGCAAAATTTTCTGTCGTTCCCTTAATTTCAATTAACGACTGCGTCAAATTTTTGCGAACATTATGTTCCACGCAAAGTTACAAATTTTTGGTTGGGACTTTCGACCATATTTTATTTACACACCATAGTAACCGTGACAGAAAAGACATCGATACTGGGCGTGATTTCGAGGAACGCTTTATGTGGGATTATTGAATAAATAATAAGACTTACAAAAAATACAATAAAATATCTTTATTTCAGAAGCTGCCATTAAAAAGAATTACAGCATTAATAAGTATATTTTCGTCCTCGTAATTCATTAACTACCTCTTATCCGCACTAAGGAGTACAATGCGACGTACCGTGTTAAAAATATATCTAATTTCACAAACGCTAATTTAGCACTCCTTCCAAGTAACAACTATAGTGCTCAATAAAGCACTTAGTACAGACGAATAAGTATTTCTTGCAAACGTATCTAGTCCATATTCATCCGTATTTCATTTGGTTAAGTACAAAAGTGATTCCTCGCTTCGAGCGGAAATACATACAAATTAAACTTAAATGATTATCTTACAATAATACTAATTCTTCAATTCATATTCTCGTTCAAGCATTCTCTCTCTCTCTCTCTCTCTCTCTCTCTCTTTCTCTCTTTCGCGCGCGCGCGTATTCTTTTGCTCTCTTTCTTGGACTCACATGCTACAAATATCTTTTTCAAAAAGATATTACTTTTTAGATATTATACATGATCTATGATGCATGGACAGATGGATAAGATAAGAAACGCATTAAACTTAAAAAGAAATATTTCAAATATCGCGGAATTAATAATGTAATTAATGCGATTAATAATTTGACAATGATGCACGATATGGCCCGTTAAAAATAGGGCTTATTGCGGAAGTCCAAGTGATAGATTTATGATTACGAAAAAAATACACTCAATAAAAAAATATCTAGAATATTATAAATATATCTTTGTATATATTTATATATGTACATGTCTTTTCGAATTAAGTAGAAAAAGTAGGCTTGAGCGTATATAAAAATGGACTCATGTAACTACGAAGGCAGTATAGATATCTTAAAAACGATGTCTCCTCATCAATGTTTTCATGTAAATATAATTGGAATTTAACATTCCCTAACATATTAATTCCACTTTGATGAAGGCACGCAAAGAACAATATTTTACATTCATAAAAATACAATCATTTTTCCTGATATTTCTGTCGATACTTACCGTCCTATAAAGTATTACTCTTCAATCCTTAGTCCGCAATTGGATAACAGATAACATAGATAAAAATGAAATTAAAATTCGAAAACTTCAACAGTCTAAACATGCGGTGGTGGACGAAATAGATACACGAATAGGCGTGTGGCTGCATTATAACGGAACTTCTTTTTCTATTATTTTTTTAAACTAGCAGGAATGATATATTATATAAGGCCACTGTTATTTTTGGAACGTTATTTGTCAGGCAGCAAAATTTATATTCTTCTTCGCGATAGTGTAGTCTAATCTGCCTAATACATGACGTCCCAAAGCAATAGACAACTAGTTACAATGTATCGAGATAAAAGTTCTCTTAATCATAGAATTCGCGGAGCATCATCTCAGAGTATCAGTCATACACAATTTATAATACTATGTAGAAATTATCTTCCTTTCGCTATTATATATTTCATTTTCCTATTTTCGATATGCCTATATTTCGATACTTTATAACGAATTATCTATTACCATTCTATAGTTTGTAAATACAAAACGCGTACCCTACAAATGCAGTACACCCTGATCATAATTCTGATGGTGATGATGATGGTGATAGTGATGGTGCTGAGTGGACGATGCCGAAGCATCATCTTGCATCGTCATGCCTGTAAGATCGACAATCTCGTCTGCCTCTTCATCGCTACCGGCACTCTGCGTAGACTGACGACTTCCTGACGACAATTGACTGTTACGTGAGAACGAACCACGACGAGGTGCTGTTAATGCTGCCCTCTGATTTGCCGGCTTGACAGTTATGATGAGATTAGAGGAATTTGCTATCATCATATCTGTCACCTGTCCCATACATGAATAAAAAAAAATAAGAAAAAGTAAGTATTCTGCTTTATATAGATGTACTTATTATTTATATAAGATTCATATTATTTCAGATGTTAGAAAACATATTAGAATAACACAACATAATATAATTAATATATTGTATGTATTTAGTGAAAATATAATTTTATTGAAATCAAGTGAATAAATATTATTTCGTAATTCTGCTTGTGACTATAATTCTCATATTCCTCTTTTGCTACATAACAATAATACAACTCAAAAAAACGAAGTTTTTCAAAAAATAAGTTTGAACGTTTGGAATCATTAAAATTTTGTAAATGAACCGACACACAGGAAGTACGTGTAAAAGATTATAATTCAATAATAGAAAAACGAAGTGATATAAATTAGAACATGCTCATAAAAACAGTTCGCAAGTAAAAGAAATATACATACGTTTCGCATACTAACAACTTTGAATAACTACCATCCCAGACCCCCCCCTCCCCCAAATTTACAATAGAAGAAAGCAAAGCCTTAAATTTCCTTGACGTCACGTTAATTGACGAAAATAACCAACTCATTTACAACCTTTATTTCAAAGTTACCTTCTCAGGACGTTACCTAAACTATCATTTTCATCATTTCCATTGTCAGAAATAGAATGTAATTCTGAATCTGATGGACAGAATACTGTTGTTATCAGATCCTAAATTCCATAAAACTAATTTTGATTATATCATAAAAACATTGTTTAATAATGGATACCCTCTAAAAATAATTTTTAATAACGTCATAAAAAGATTACATAATAAAACTCAATCAAGATCCTCAAAAAACAGACATCATAATAAAAAAAACGAATATAGTCAAACAGAGGTATTTCACCATTCCGTTTCTAAATAATATTTCTGAAAAGATTAATAAGATTATTAAAAATGTTTCACTGTTCGGATGGTCTACTCTGGGAGGAGATGAATAAAATGAGACATTTTATTAGAGTACTCAAAGATAAACTCTCTTCGAATTTACATTCCTACATGGAATGTCTATAAAATCAATTGCATAGACTGTGATGCATCCTATGTAAGCCAAACAAACAGAACTTTAATAACAAAATGAGCACAAGAATCACATAAATCGTAACATCACATAACATTCTATAATCACGGAATATAGATTGGATACGTCACATGAATTTGACTGAACAAATATAAAGATTATTATTATGATAAAAAGATATTATATATAAAAAAATTTTACAAAAATTATCTCTGAAATGTTACATATAAAACAACAGAATAATGGATTAAACTTAAAAAATTATACAACACCTTTCAGTCCTTTATATTCTAATATAATTTGACTTGTCTCTTCTCTCTCTCCAATTCTATCTTGTTCTTGTCGTTTGACTTCTCGTCATAAAATGTTTCCATTCGCACGCTAACTATCGAACGATCAATATCTCTTGATGACATATCGCCTACCAAATTCATGTTTAACTTAATTCCATTAATTATTATTATTTCTTAAATAAAATTTCAATGAATCAAATGCACAACAAAAAATATTGTAATATACATTTGGCAATTTAATGAATTAGCAAATTAAATAAATCAGACATGTTCCATAAGAGACGACCTTCACAACAATACCACATCTTAATGGTTTCACTAAAATGACACATCGCAAAAATTATATTATAAATAAAATTATAAATTTTTTTAAGAGAATTAGCAATTTTCAACACTTATATATTTTTTTTCTTATTATTACTTTGTACTGAAGAGGATCCAAATTTGGAGTTGAAATATATGCGTATTTCTTTTACTATTGCGAATTGTTTTTATGAATGAGAATTCTAATTTGTATTACTTCGTTTTTCTATTATTATATTAAATCTATTATTATAATCTTTTACACACTTTACTTTCTGTGTCGGCTTTACAAACTTTCCCTTCGTAATTGATTTATTCACTTGAATCTTAAAATTGTTTATTAAATCAATTAAAATTTTGTAATATTAATTTTAAAATGCAATTTTGATGTAATAACTGAGAATAGGAGAATAAAACATATTCCTTTAAAATATGTTTTTTTAGTTTCCATTTTTTTTTGCAAGCAACTAAAAAATGACAATCATTGAGTTATATCATTATTGTAATAAATGAAATATCTCTCATTTGATAATTTAATGCAACTTAATAAATCGTTTTTGTAAAATTATCATTTTTGAAAAATTACTTTACCTGATCAAGCGTTTTTCCTGCAACTTCTATACCATTTACTTCCAAAACCTCATCATTCACAGCTAGAAGTCCTGTACTTTCTGCTAAGCCACCCGGTACCAATCTACTAATGAATACACCTGGAACCTTCTCAATTCCACCACCAGCAGATGGTGGCAGTACGCGATAGCTTTCACCATCCTTGATATAAAATCCCAAAGGTTTATCAGATCCATGTTTTAATAGACGTACACGTCGACAGGTTTCTGGCAGTATGTCAACATCAATAATTGCAGATACCTGACAGCAAATCAATAAATAATGCAAATAAATGATCGGCGGATAATATCATGTATTGAAAAATATGCAAAAAGAAAACTTACCTGCCTAAAATCATGTGGGTTTGAAATGACTATAGATTTTGGCTTGCCTGGTGTACCACCTAAGATACTGGATATCAAATTTTTAGGTTTCATTGTACCATATCCATTATCCCATGCTCCATCGCCTATCATAACAATTAAATTAAAGTTGTTTTCCAGCAAAAAACATAAACAACACATTGTAACATAGGCTGCTTTTCTCTTAAAAGACATAATCAACAATGTCATTCTATCTTCATTATTCATTGAATCATTGAAGAAGGATAGAATAATATTTGTGTCAATTATGTCTTCTAAAAGAAAAGTAGTCACTGTGAATTATTTCAACTTTATTTAACATTGGTAATGCCAACACAACAATGCTTTTCACTTGATGTTTTATGTCTTTATTTCATCATGGAATACCAAAAAAGATAAAACTACATTTGTGTTGAGTTCTGTCACAAAATATTCCAGAATATGATTTTGTGGTATTTCATTTGTAGTACGACAAATTTCTTAAATGACAAATTTCTCAAACAATAAATTTCTCAAACCTTAATTGGCAGTAGGATGAAGAGGTTCTTGGATCTTTTTATCCTACAGCCAATCAATAAGCTGAAAAATTTATCATATAAAAAAAACAGACAAATGTAATATTAGTCTCTTATATTATGTCATCTGTATCTCTTGCTAGAAAACATTCTAAATATATATATGCAAAATATACAGGGCTTTCCATTTGATGACATTAACACAGGTGTAATTCTATCTTTGTTATTCCCTGAATACTAAAAAAATAGAATGTTTGTGGAAAATTAAATGGAAAGTAACCTAAACATTTTGCATCCATATATATATATATAT
>NW_017259193.1:5421-9439 GCF_001594045.1 Atta colombica | reverse complement strand
ATATATATATATATACAGAATGAGGAGTATAATATACAATGCAAGAATCTTACCTTTCCTATGTATAAAAATTCGGAGCAGGCACTTGACATTTGCTAGAGCCCTCGCCAGATTGTTATCATTATTGATGGGAAGTAGATCACCATCTGTATCCGTGTACCAAATTGAAAAGCTGAAGTCTGTTCCCAAGTCATGTCTTTGCGCCAGTAGCTTTCCAAAGTCCTCATAACTCATAGGCTCGTTACGATTCATGGAGAATCTGATAATGTCGGCGTCAAACTGTAAAATAATTTAAATAATGCGCAATCCTGCGAATGTCCTCCATATCCCATATTATCCACGACTGATGGCACAACGTGTACACCCACTTTACTCTTCACGGCGACGATGCCATTGTCCACCTTGTCCTGCTTCTTGGACATCCTCGGAGCTGTCTTCAAGCCTAACGACGTGCCACTATTACGGCTGACTCAACTAGCTTAGGAGGAACGGAGGAAGACCAAGAAAGACAGGAAGACGTGCATACCAAATCACGACGGCGTGCACGACGCAATTCGACTACAATCACGGTGAATGCCTAACAGCTATAGCAGAGAGGAACCGGAGAAATCTGAAAGCGAGCATAAGCCTTTTTTCTATAACCGCAAAATGCCAAGTGCCAAAGACGCACTATCGCCCTCTGAAGAAATAGATGTCAATTACATAATAATGAACGAAATCCATAGATGTTGCTTAAGATTCGACATGTGGTGCGTTTGAGGAGATGCTATTAGCACTACTCTGTCATTTTATCTTCGTTATTTATTAGATATAAAACAAGATAGAATGACACAATTAGAGTATGTATCTATAATAAGAGTACGGACAATAGGGTGATCAGTGATTGGTCCGCTAAATTGAGGCAAAAGTGGAAGTTTCATATGCGTGTGTACTATCAATGACTGTTTTCCAACTAGGACACAAAGACATTACACTGTGTTCCACTGTGTACTTGTTGGAACGCAGTTAGTTTCATCGTGTAACATCAGAATGTCTTCCATTCTATTCTTATAATTATATTTAACGTATAACAGATTTATGGTTTTTATTTAGACTTAAGTTATAATTTTTTCAAAATTGACGATTTTTTAAGGTTTTATTGCTAAATAAATACGGCTACCAAATAATTTTTTGAAAAGTTGATAATATTGACATATTTTACACGTTCGCTTAGCTTTTTACTGTGTCGAGTAGTATAACACTGTGTCATAGTTGGAATATTTTGTGTAAGACACAGTGTTACACCGTGTCACCTGTGTATGTTATTGAAAAACACCCAGTGTATGTACACTATTTACACAATGAGCGTATTCAAATTGACAAAGCGATTAGCCTGCTCGTCGAGCAAATGAACATAATTGGTTATTTCTTATAGATCCAACAAATCATATTCAATCGTTCGATATGCTTAGCTGCTTTGCTGTCTTGAACTCGCCCATTTACACTGAGCGTATATATACAATTTAACCTACGTAACATATAATAAGTAGAAAAACATGTGATTTTGTCGCTGTAATATATTTTTTCGCAACATGTAATATATAACTGTTTGGTTGTTAATAACATATTTTATTTTCTAAGAGTAAACTCCAAAGACAAAATCCAATGTTATATACACTGAATTATTTATTTTAAATAAGTACATAGCATGATGGCAGAAGTTTAAAATCTTATAAATCTTTTATAGCGATCTACAGTATTTTTCTTATATATTAATTATGCTTTTCTACGAAAATTAAAGATATATAATTTTTTTAATATTTTCTAAAGTATATATGATAAAATCTTTAATTTGCATAACATAATTTGAAAAATATGTGATTTTTTAGTCACTATATTATTTCGCGAAATGTAATGACTTTTTTAGTTGTTAATAATAATATATATAAAATCATCATTTCGTGTACATTTACTTATTATTCATCGTCATTGAATCTGCTATTTTCAATTCAACAATTGTGATTACAGTATAAATAATCAGAGACTTATAAAACCATCAAATATCGATTTTTTAATATATGGATTTTTTAAAATTCTTCATATTGCACATTTTGCATCCGCCATTTTGAATTGCACATTTTGCATCCGCCATTTTGAATTGCACATTTTCAGATTTGAAATCAGTGACCAAAAAAGATTACACAACAATGCTCCTGTATTCGATGGCTATATGTCAGATTTGAGAGGATATCGCACACTTTAGGTAATGCGCGGGCTGCTTTGACGCTTTAAATTCAATAACTTCTTAACAAATGTCGAAAATTAATTTTTCAAAAAAGGATTTAAACTAGAAACATACAACTATAAGTATAAATTATCAGATATTTTTTACAATTTTTTCTTTCTATTATTTGATTTTATATTTCACAATTTGTTAATTATTTCCGATTTTTTATGATTTTTTTCAAAGTTTTTGTTTGCGATTTGGATAAAACATTTTTATATTAGCGTATCCATTAAATTAAAAACTTAAAAGTATATATATGGAGAAAAACTAATGGATCGTGAAATGTATACACGTATGTCACATGTATATGTATATAACATGCTTTACATTAATAATAATAATAATATTTTTGTATAACACTTCACTTTGTATTGCATTTTCCACTCTCTTATTTGTTCATATTAGATGTACAACTTTGCTTCCGCCGTTTTTTTTCCGAAATTCGAGGCTTTATTGTAAAAAACTGGTTATACATTTATGATTCAAAGTATTGTCCATCGCTGGCCACTACTTTCTCCCATCTTTCGGGTAGCGTACGAATCCCGCGTCGAAAAAACTGGTCATCTTTTGAGGCTATCCACGAATCGATCCAATTTTTTACTTCTTCATAAGACCGGAAGTGCTGATCAGCCAGGCCGTGTGCCAATGATCGAAACAAGTGATAGTCAGAGGGAGCAACGTTTGGAGAATACGGCGGGTGGGGTAGGATTTCCCATTTCAATGTTTCCAAGTATGTCTTGATCACTTTCGCAACATAGGATCGAGCATTGTCATTGTGCTGCAAAATCACTTTATCATCTTTCGTTGTATTGCCGGCCGTTTGTCTTTCAATGCTCGGCTCAAACGCATCAATTGCGTTCGATACCGATCGCCTGTGATTGTTTCAGTCGGTTTTAACAGTTCATAATACACTACGCCGAGCTGGTCCCACCAAATACAGAGCATGACCTTGAACGTCAAAATCACCGTTCTTGAAGCGTTGAAACCACTCACGACACGTTCTTTCACTAATAGCGGCCTCACCATAAGTATTTGAGAGCATTCGATGAGCCTCAGCCGCAGATTTCTTCATATTGAAGCAAAAAATTAAAACCTCCCGCAAATAACGAGAATTTGGCTCGTAAACTGACATTTTCAATCGAGAATAACTTTATGATGCAGACACAAATCGACTAATGTTTCTATGGGTTATGTTGACAGATGCCCAAGTTTATTGTATGACGTCTATGATCTATTTATTTCGACCATCACTTACCGCTAAAGCCATCTATATGAAAACGGCGGAAACAAAGTTGTACACTTAATAAGTATCGAAAAAATATTTTTAATATTGTTAGAACATTTCTGAGTTAAATATTGTAAAACAGACCTCAATCATTTTTTTTTTAGCCGGAAAAAGTTAATAAAAAAGTTACTTCGAGTAAAAATTGTTTTTGATTATTTAAAAAATGGAAGGTGATGGAAAAAAACAGACAACGTAAATCGTTTTCAGCGCATCAAAATTCTACAGAAACATGTTTTAAAGTTTAAAAAGCACAAGACCCTCCCTAAATTTTATCGGCATATGTTAATTTGCGTTAATATTTGCATTTTATTTAACATGTATCACTTGTTTTTACTTATCATATGATATTATAATTTCTGTTTTGATTTCTGTTATAATATTATTATCCTGAAATATAAAATCTCGGTAATTAATTTATACATTTAAGATAAATTATTTTATTAATTTTTTATGGTTCATTGATTGTG
>NW_017259193.1:0-5321 GCF_001594045.1 Atta colombica | reverse complement strand
TGTGTGTGTGTGTGTGTGTGTGTGTGTGTGTGTGTGTGTGTGTGTGTGTGTGTGTGTGTGTGTTTGCTTATGCACATAATTTCTTTATTTAATTTTATCCAGATTGATTTGTTTGAAACATTGACGTAAAACGAAGAAGAAAGAAAACAAAAATAAAAATAGAAAGAAAACGTAATTGATTTATTACTTTACATTATGCAATTCTGTCGTCACTGATGTTTTTGATTTAACAAATTGTGTATATAATATAATAAAATATTTATATATCTAATAAAAAATTAAATATACTTTTAAAAAGATAGTTAATACTCAAATCTTATATTTAAATTCATTCATTTTTATATTATTTATTTTTAAACAAATTTCCCTTTATTCTATTTACTTCTTTATCCTTCTTTAATTTATTCATTATAAAAATTCATTGACTCCCTCCCTCTGCGTTCAGTTGAATATATATTTACTTTGCAATTGTTGAAAGTTTTCTTCGAGCTGATTAAATTATTTTAAGATTTAAAGAAATAGTCTTCATCGGAAACGCATCGAAACGCGAATGGATTTCCAAATGTGAAGTGTAACACTTTAAAGTACAGAAGCCATTACGGTTGTAACAAAAAAGCTGATTTGAAGTACACTTTCACGCTAAAATAATCAATTGATTTAAATGTACATAACTGGACAAAACCTCCGGTTATAAAAATTACGATTTTAAATTGTTTATATTTTGTATGAAGAGTTTTGAAGTGAATTAAAAAGATTTGTGAGTCATTCTATTAATTATAATTAATGAATCTTTTTTGGACCATATACTTGACCGAAATAATCAGCCGGATCTAAATTCAACGATATTTATATGGAATCATTTGTATTTCGTATGACGAATTATGAAGTATCATTAAAAACATTTGTAAGTCTTCCAGATATTTTTAATTAAATATCATGTATTTGTCCAAAATATAGATTCAGGCGCTACAGGTTACGGAAATTCCGTTAGATGTGATCGGTAGTTTAGTAGTTTTGATACTCCTGGTTCTTTTCCGATCATACCATTCATAGCCATCATTCGCAGCCAAACGGCCCGATCTCCGGGCCGCTCTCCCCCCCCCCCTCCAACTATCTCTCAGATCGCCTCCCTACGACAGTAGCAGAAGACGCGAGTGCTTATAAGGGATATATGTTGGTCTAAAAGTTCAAAAAATGCAAGCAATCTCCTGCACAAGCGAGGACTTAAAGAAAAAGAAAATATCGTCTAAATCAGGTTTAATAGTTCTCAAATATTCGAGTTACAGTTTTGTTTCTTGTTTCTACACAGTGAAATATGACATGGTTCACATTTTGCTTCAAATCTCCGTATATACAGGATGCCGAGGGAACCATTTCTTTGCGATGCAAACTCTCATTTAAATTGTAATGGTTACTTTTGATTCAATTAATTAGTACAATTTCACTTCTTTTAAGAGAAGACTTGTCAAACCATACATGGGGAAAAATTCTGATAATAGTTTGCACGAAGAGTGTCCTTAACAATTGCTGTTTCTTCAAGCCATTTTACGTATTTAGTCTTCGAAGGATGACTCCAAGTTTTAATCGTATCTGAGTATGGAATCAATAAATCTCTTCTTATTTCCTCCATGATGGCACGTTTGGGTAGCTCATTTATTCTTTCGTTGCCCTGGATATCCTTATGGGCGAGAACCCAGTAAAGGATAATCACTACCATCCTGTGAAGCTAGATATAGCTCATTCCTCAATTGGTAAATAATATAATTACTATTCTCGTGTAATAATTATATTGTTTGTTGTAATCGCTTTCAAGACACTTCTAGAGTCGGTGAATATTATAGCCTCTGTTAGTCCTCGTCCTCTAATGTATGTGACCAATAAGGCCCAAGCCTCTGTAAAAAAGATCGATAACACTGATGGCAATTTGTAAGATTTTGACTCGTTGAGATCAAGCTCCGAAGAGAATATGTCTGCCTCCACGGGATTATTTTTCTCCAGTTTGGATCCGTCAGTGTAAAAAATGACGGCTGCCCGCCTATCATCTCTCATGTGTGACTATGAAATTCCATAGATACCTGCTCCTTCGTAGTCTCCTTAAGAACAAGCTCCGTGTCAAGTCGGTACTTAGATCTAAAACCATGGATATCCGTAACAATATGCAAAAAGGAAGATAGAACGATAAATGTTTTCTAAACGGCCATATATTATGCGAGTAAAAAATGTAGACTGATTATTAAATGCAAAAGCCTCTGAGTCATATTCTATAGAACTCCTAAACACGACTCTATATACAGTAAGTAGCATCTGCGGGTCCCCACTAGATGTCTGCTAACGAAGCAACAACTGATTCCCTTTTATAACTATTGCCAAATGCCTCTTATCATCTAGCTTCTGGTTCAAAGTTACTCCCAAAAATCTCACTGAATTTGTCGTCTCAATCTTCCACCCCTGTAATGCGTACTACTGCTGGAACATCAGCTGCCCGATCTTCGATCAGAGAAGACAATGTGCTTGGTTTTAGTCGTAGACAATTCTATATCTTTATCGCTGAGATAAGCATGCAAGTTATTGAGCGTGTTTTGAAGAGATTAAGTAGCTATAGCTATTGATCTGGAAAAGGAGTAAACGATCAGCTCATCGGCATACTGGAGGATACATATGTTAGCATCTAAGCAGTCATTGATATCTTTAAAGTAGACCACGAATAATATAGGACTAAGGACAGAACTTTGCGAGGTGCTTTTGTGTGCCAAACGAGGCCCAGTCAACTCTCCATCCGCCACGAAGTAGATTTCTCAATCCGACGTCAAGTTCCAAACGCTTTATTCTAGCCGGAATTCCGAATGTCCTTCAGATCATCTGCAAGAATATTCAATATCACGCTATCAAAGGCTCTGAATATCAAGAAAGGCAACGACTGTATCTTTTCCCCTTATAAAGAAGGCACATACATGGTTAATAATAGTGATTAGATTATCGATACACGAGCGCGAAGATCTGAAACCCATTTGGGTTGGCGGAAGAATTGTTCTTGATTCCAGATATCATTTTAGTCTTCTCATTTTTTCCAGAATCTTTAGCAGACATGGTAATAGCGATCGACTTATAACCTTTCCCCTCTGATTTGAAAATGAACACCACCAGCAATTTCTTCCAAGAGGAGAGAAAATCACTATATCTTAAAATAGCATTATATGTATCCAGTAAGTAGTCTTAATACATGTCAGAATAATCTTGTAGTCTATTTGATTCAGTTCAACCCGAGCCGGGTTTAGTACTAGCCAAAGCTATGCAAAGTTCATCCTTGGTGGCGGGATATCCAGATTGCTTTTCTCAGCATTCTTCACTTGAATTCCAAAGTCTGTGATTTCCGGTGCGTTACCGCTAAGATCGAGACAGGAGTAAGTCTCGCAATGAGTTCGATTTGTTTTTCGATTTTATTTCCAGATATCTGATACGAGGTACCAGCCAATTCACGTTTTTTAAAGATTCTAATAAGATCAAATCTGCGCAGTTGGAGTTTTCACATTGAAGATTGCCAGAATCTTCCAGCTCTTTCTTTTTTTGTCTTTTGAGCACCTTCACAACCTGGAACTCTCCTTCAGATGTTCGTAGTTTTCTCTTGTAGGCTTCTTCTTTAACTTTCAAGCTGCCTGTCTGCGAGAAGCAATATTCTCCCCCCATATTCTCTATTTCAGGGAGATTGCTTCGCTTGTTTCTTCTGTACGCCTGAGTACAATTCTTGTTTCTTCCGAGGAAAGATATGCACACGCTTCCTCTAATAAATGATCTTTTAAACGCTCATATTTTTCAGAGATGCCGCTCGGCGTATTAGAAAAGAATTCGGAGGAGATGACATTTAAATCGACGGTGAACAACCTCAGTTCCTCTTTACTCAGTTTTAGTTTATAATAGAACTGGCAAGCTTCTTTTAACTCACTCAGGAAGATGTTAATTGGGTAATAACCATAGGAATCCTTTTTCAGCTTCGAGCTAGCAATCAGTGCCAGGGTAGGCGAATAGATCAAATAGATCAAATAGATCAAAAATGAACCTTGGCGATTGCATCAGAGTGGGAGCGTATTCGTTTAAAATCACGAACTTATGTTTGTCCAGTTCCCTGCTCACAACCCAACAAACGAGAATGGATTAAAATGAATTGAATTTTTTTTCTATCCGAATGAATATTTTAAATAGCGAATACTTTTTTGGATTTAATTAGATTTAATTGGATTCAATTATTGGGTTATCCGGAAAGTTCGTGCCGATTTTGAAGGAAAATTGAAATGCAGAAGATTTAAATTTTAGTATACATTTATTAAATTATATAGGTGCCATTCTGTTCTACAATCTTTCTCGATCTTTCAGGCAACTTGAAAATTCCACCTTCCAGAATCTCTCAGGTTTTTCAGCGAAAAACTTTTCTAAGTGATTTTTCATCTCGACCAAAAAGTTGAAGCTTTTTCCATTAAAGGAATTTTGTAATGATCGAAATAGGTGGATATCAGAGGGCATGAGGTCTGGTGAATATAATAGAACATCCCAATCGAGCTCCAACAATTATGAGGCCGCGCATTGTCCTGATGAAACGAATACGCCCTTCCGATTCGCTATTTCTGGACGTTTTTGTTCAATTGCTTCAATTCCTCTAATTGGAAACAATACTTCTTTGAATTTCGTCTCGTTGTTTGGTAAAAGCTCATACAGGATCCCTTTCCAATTCCACCAGACGCAGAGCATGACCTTCTTTGGATGAAGACCGGCTTTTGAGGTGGCTAAAGGTGATTCATTCCGCTTTCCCCAAAATCTTTTTCGCTCAACATTATTGTAAATGATCTATTTTTCATCCCCCTACTACTTGCTTCAAAAATGGTGTCTCCTCGTTGCGTTTATAGAACGAGTCGCAAATGGAAATGCGATCCATCAGATTTTTCTCCGTTAAATCGTGGGGAACCCATACATCAAAACGGTTTATGTAGTTTCACAAAATGCTTGTGGATGGTGGATTTTGACATATTCAACATTTCTGCTAATTTATGTGTATAACGTGGGTTATTCTCGATCAGTGTTTTAATCTAAACTTCATCTGTGATGGAGGGTCTACCCGGGCGTTCTTGATCTTTAAGGTTGAAATTATCAGCTTTAAACCTAGCAAATCACTTCCGTACAGTTCTTTCGGTTACAGCACCTTCGCCATAAACAGCGTATATTTTGTTTGTCGCTTGTGTGGCATTTTTGTCTTTCCAAAAAAAAAGCATTAAAATGCACTTTGTTTTCTTCCATATTCAAAGGCGTATAAAACTGACAAAAATTAACGTATC
>NW_017259192.1:5042292-5049270 GCF_001594045.1 Atta colombica | reverse complement strand
GCGAGAGTACATATTATATAAAAATTTAAAATATTATTTTATATCATTTTTATTTTTAAATATTACTTGCTTTTTCCAGTATTTGTACATCATTCAAAACAGAAAGCTTTTAAGTTAATTTAATTTAACATTAATAATAATTTTTTTTTAATTGAAAAAATTTGTCACATACACAATGAAAGTAATGAAACACGCAAGATAATTTAATATTTGCGCTTGTAATACTTTTTAACATCGTCTTTAATATTACTGAAAACTGTGTCAGCTGAAGTTTACTTATTGCTAGAAACACGTAATGTAACACTTAAATCTTTTCCGAGGTCATGGGTCTTGAAATTACGAGAAATTAATGCGCGAAATGTACAGGTTTTTTTCTTTAAAATAAGATGATAACTTAATTTATCTTTAATTTACTTTAAGCGTGGCTCCATTTTTCTAGTAAAAATTCCGCGTCAAAATCACTTGATTGCATTTGACAGTAAAGTTGCTATGCAGTTTTATTGCAAGAACCATTATAGCATTTAAAATTTGATGTGATGAGTATATAAATCACAAAATTTGTTAAGAAAAATGTTCACATTTCTGAAAATATTCGCATACATTTGCGTATGAAAGTGACCTGATAAAATCTATTTCGGCTTGTCTCATTGATGACTCTGTGTATCGAATATTCGAATATGATGCTGAAAGTTTTCATGCTCGTTATCTGATGCACGTATAATTTCTGGTAACGACATGGTATTTTATATGCAATATTTAGTCATTTTTTTGAAAAATAAAATATGTACATTTGTATAAAATATAAAGATTTAGATGTATGCACTAAAATAGAATAAAAATGTATTTCATATAAAAACAATTTCATAGTGATTATTAAAGGCTATTCCAGCGTTTTATAATAATAAAGCGAGATTAAAACAATATGAATAAAATATCATGCACTTGCAAAATAATTTTAATTAAATTAAAACAGAAATTCAATTTCATTTGTGATTGCCAGAAATTCGAAAAATGTTAAATTTCTTGAAAATACGGACAATTGTCAAGTTTTCAAATTGATCATAAAATCAATATTTTCAATGAGGAGGGAATGTTTTAAGTATCTTGTATATTCATTAGTAAATACCATTGCATTTATTGTGTGAATTATACACGCGGCATTCTCATCCCTGTTCTCCACCTAAACGCGAATGATGTGCTATGAAAACCGTCGGTCGGTGCGAATTCATTTAAATGCCGTATTTAATTCCACATGCCGTATCATAACTATCCCGGCAATAAACATTACACTGGAGTTTCACAGCCATGAACTCGGGTTTGATTCCAAATGAATATTTCTTACGGACTGCAGCGCGTATTTGCAGAACGGCTGCCGATGTTGTTAACGCGTCGCATGAGTGAAATATTAAAACGTTATTTGCGCTTCAGTTTAATCAGACTTCGCACTGACAGGGTTGTTAATATTATATGTGACGGATAACTGGCGGTTTAAATATTCATCGATACATTGCGGTACAAAGTGCTCGTAGTACCGTGAGAAATATAGGGGTAAGTGTCTTTGCGTGGAAATATGTGAGCATGACGAGCAACCATGAACTGCTAATTTTGCGAGTTTTATGTTTAACGTGGCGTACTTCCTACATGAGATGAAGATGCTGAATAAATTCTTCGTGGTAACTTTAAGTCACAAATTGCTTGCATTAAACAACAATGTAGTTAGTAATAGTATCTCATCCTGTTAGATGTGTATTTAACTTATTATCGTTAAATAATAGACTATATACGTCACTTTGTTTTCATGAAATAAATATGTATATATATATACACACACACACACACACACACACACACACACACACACATATATATATTCTGTATTTTAAAATAATGCATAAAATTATTAATCCATATTTATAGAAATCTTTAATTTCTTTAAACAATATAATTTTTATTCAAGATAATTATATTACTTCAAGAGTACATAATCTTTTTGCAGAAACTTACTCATTTAGCTCGCAAAATAAGTGCATTAGAAAGAATTAGTTGAGTATTAACATATGAAGGAACATTAATATTTTTTCATAACTGATACGTTATTATAATGCACTCTTATTATAATGCATTTAAATGAATCTGTTTATGACGTATATAGTATATATATATATATATATACTATATACTATATAAGTCTGAATATTTGATTACCAATAATCGCAATGTAAATGGAGAAAAGAGAAAAAAGAAAAAAGAATTAAAAATTATTATTCAAACTATCGTTTATTCTGAATATTAAGGTTGAATACATATATCTAACCAGATATCTACACATATTTCCACGGACATTCAATGTTCGTTTCAATCGAATTTTGTTGAATTACTAGGATAACGGATGTGGAACGTAAGGGGGTACAAAAATCGATGTATACCGGTAAAAGTTTCCGTGTCTCGGTCATGGTTTCTGCGGCTCTCGAACGAGAGAAGACGGGACATTCAACGAGAAGCAAGCGAGCCAATTTGACCGACGTCGAAATGTAATTACGAGCAACTTCTGCGGCTCCATCGGGCGCATCGCAACCGAATTCGTTTCGCGTGCACACATTTGCCGTGAGAAAAATCGAAGAAAATAATTACGATTACCTCAATATATCGAGCATGCGGCGCGACGGGGCACATTTCGCGAACTGGACGATAACGAGCACGAGAAACACCGGCACACGCCACCCTTCGTGAATCGCGTTTATAACCCAATACGGGAAACACGCGTCACGAATAGACTTGGGAATAACAAGTATGGGACGTGTTCTGAAAAGAAAGAATGTTATGAGTAGTTTCATAAAAATAATGTTTGTAATATCCGTAGGAGACATTCCGCACACGTTTATCTTATCCATGTAAATCGAAAAAAGCACTGTATTTTAAATTGCAAATGTAAATAGTAATCGCTATTTTAAAAAATGTACTTTTAGATAAATTATTTCATTCTATTTCATTTCATTCTGTTGAAACAGAAAAGTGAATAAACGACATTTTTAAAAATAATTTTTGCATGAATTAAAATATGGATATGCAGTTGTAAATGTTAATGTTTAAAATGCTATAAAAAGTTCAAGTTATATTATAATAAAAATTTGTGCTTCGAATTTTGATAAAAACAATATTATATTAGCTAATTAAAAAATTAAATTAGAAAGAGTTTATTATTTTAGATTCCATTATGAATTATAAAAAAAAGAATAAAGTAAAATTTTTATATATCACTAATTTTAATATAGAATTGCAGAAAAACACTAAGTATCACATATCAAATTAAGTTTTTCGCATTTGAATCTATTATACAGAATTATAAAAAATTCGTCGAATAAATATCTGGCAAATGGTAAATTTTTTCGTTAATAGCACTATATAGTGACGAATCAACTATATATTTTTTCATCGTTATCTTTTGCGGAATGTTCACATGCATGATATTTGCCTAATTGCAAAATATTTTTTTTTTCCTTTAACATGATACGATTGAATTTTTTTAGACACCTAAGATTTACATGTTATATCGCAGATGGATATTGACTTCTTTTCTTGATGCACAAAAGTTATAGTTAAAGTGAACACAGAAATTATGTGATCAGCACATTGATCGTGTATGTCATTATGCCATGAGTAATGTCGAAAAGTTGCTTCCGTGAGACTTGGATTTAGAGGAATACGAAACTACTACCTCCTTACAAGTTTTCATATCATCGTGCAAATTGTAAATCGATAGTTTTGACTTTGAATTCTGATTCTTCTTGGTATAGTTGATAATAGCTTACGCGCATGCATATTATAAGATGCAGCCCATCATATATCTATTTTGCTAGAAACATCGTCGATACTGATTTATGGTTAGTTTGAGGAGAGAGAATTTATGTAATCAGTATCACAAGCACGTATCCTTTGACTTCAAAGCGATGGAATATTATGGTGTACCACGATATTCTTGGTATAAACTGTGTCGGTTATTGAGTTCCCAAGAATCATGTTTCTGTCACTTATTTCTCTTTTTTATTAATTGTAATAATTAATGCATAGTTTTTTTTATCATTATCTAATCACAAATTTATTTTAGCTTTTCATAGCAATAGTTTTTAAAGTGGCTTAATAATCAAAATTAAAATGTATATTTAAAAATTATTAAATAAGTCTGATATAAAAAAATGTAAGTAAAATATGTATATTGAAAAAAGTTTCATATCTCGAAATATAAATCATTTGTTCAAAAAATTTCATTAGGCGAGTATCACCATGCAGGTTCCCGAACGTGCCGTGAATGATAACGATGTGAAACGTAGTGCTATCGATAGAAAGGCTTTCCATTTGCCAAGGATTTGTTAACCGTTTAATCGTACAGATTTTTTGTAGTCACATTTTGATTAGAGATCAACCGAGAGTGTACTCGGTTGATTGTAAAAAGGAAAACGATTATTCCTTGATGTAAAATCTGATGTTTGTTACAACATTGTACAATTATAGAATTCGTTAAACTATAAAATTTTAACTATAAAATTTTTTTGTAATATTAATAGATTTAGTGCCGCATTAATAGAAAAGTAATACAAATAAAAATTAGCATTTTTGAGATACTGAAAAAAAATTGAAGATTTTCCTAAAGACTAACATATATTTAAAAAAAAAAACAATATATTTGTCTCTCTCAATTTACCGATAGAGAACAAAAGTATTCTCCTTGTGTTTTAATCCAAGTCACAATGATTGTTTAAAGAAAACAGATATTTTTTAAGTTAAATAGCATAAGGCAATATTGTCAGTGTTTAAATAGAAAAACTATCCTAATTTAGAGTTATGCTATTTTAATTAATTTTATTTATAGAAATACATTTTATTTCAAATTGAAGACATTTTGTATTTTTTAAGAAAGAAAATGTTTAAACTGTTGTTTGCAAATCTCAAATTGAGAGTGATGTGATACTTCTCTCCAAATATTAGTAAATTATTTTTGAAATATAACATGGAAAAAACTCTTTGATAAGAAATGAAATTTACGTTATATTAGAGTAGCAATGTGTGGATTTTAAAAACTCATAATATAGTTTTAAAAAATATATTATAATTAAGTATAACATGGAAAGAACGTAAAGTGTATATTCACTGTTTTAATTAAAACATTTCAATTCAGAATTTAAAAAAAGTTGCTAATTTTGTGAAATGTATCACTTTTCTATCAACATGTCGACATACTATGAGATAGTTATTGAGTTTCAAGTTTGTTTTAAATAATAAAAAGTAAAATTATTAATAAAATTATTAATAAATAAATTATGAAAAATAAGAAAACATTTTATATTAAATACATTAATTATATCAATTTCAAGATCTAATGTATATGTATTATATAATCTGATTTAACCTATTCATTCTAAAATAATAGATCTTTATATATGTATATATGTGTAAGGTATTATATTTATTATGTATGTGTGTAGCAGTGGAATTATGATTACTTTGAAATTATTGTATATTGAAAATAGAAACATAATATAAATTATAGTAATGTTCAGAATAATAAAAAAAATTTTTGCATATAAAATAGTTATTAATTCTGTTTATAATTAGTAGAACGAACAAAAAAGAATTAATAAGTTATTCATAGTTGCTCCGTTGTCATCGCCTGATATCTCTGAAGTTTTCTCTTCCTTTGTTCATTGCATATATATAAAACACAGCATTTACAAACATAATAATAATTGTACGAACGTATTAATTACCAAACTAAAATGATAAAATAACGTTTTGCACTTTCGATGTTCATACGCAATGACATTTTCGAATTTTCGATAATCACACGCGATAGATACTTTATTATATTGAGGAAGAATAAAATAGTTCTACTCTGACAATCTCATAAATTAATATAACAAACAAAAAATTTCAAACAGTGAAAAATTTTAATAAAAAAAAATTTTAATCACAAATAACGTACATAAATGATGAAAATATAAATAATTAGGTAATTAGAAATACATTTAAATACATTTAAATTTAAACATTCTATTAAGAATGTCATGTCATTCGTAAATAAAATAATAATTTATTATTCTCTCACTTCCTGTATACACTTTATATCGAATCCAGCATAAATGAATTAAATTAATGGCGTGAAATACTAGCTTCATTAAATACTCAATATATTTACAATTAATTGCAGAAATTAATTAATCGTATCAACTAATTGTAATTAATTGTTTATAGAAAATAATCGTATACCAAAATAATCAAGGCTGTATATCAGTGAGTTTATGAATCTTTGACAAAATATTAAAAGTAATCTGAAATAATTGCTCATATTAAATATTCTACTTCATGCATTTTTAATTAATTTTTAAAACACGATCAATACAACATGGCTTTTTATCACTCAAATGACTCAATTCCATAATTCGTACATTTATTCTGTGTTATTATTTTTAAAATATACTATAATTAAATTACATTTGGAACGAAAGTTTAAAGTATAGGATATATTTGAGTTCAAGCTGAAGAGACAATTATCGCTCGAATGACATAATGATGATTCATATGTAAATGATTTATAATTCTCGCTCGTCGCATAATTTTGTCATTTTCTTCAAAGGAATAAATTGTGTAAAATATTTGAAAAGAGCGAATATTTCAAGAGAACAGTTGCGCTCCAATAAGTTTTTAAGGATTTTTAATCCCGCGAGATAATTTACTGTAATAATTGGAAAGTATCACGATTTTTAAGTATTTGTGCAAATACGTTTCGAAGAAAAATGAGATGATACAGAGCAACTCATGTTATTATCTAGTTGCTTGCTAGAATTTCGACGCAGGAATGATAGCGTTGCGATTTTATTTACCATAAAAAATATATGCATACGAGGGAGTATTTTAGAATGGAAATACATTATTGAATATCTTAATTGTCGAGAGACTTTACTCTGTTTAATGTGTAATATACAT
>NW_017259192.1:5008877-5042192 GCF_001594045.1 Atta colombica | reverse complement strand
TCTTAATTATTTAATTATTTAATTTTTTTTACTTACTGATTATTTAAATAATTAAATAAATTACTTTATTTTCAAAAACTGTTAAATTTATTATTTGGAGAATACAGATTATCGTTGTTTTATTCAAAAAGTAATTTTTAAAATCTAAGTTTTAAAAATCTGTTGGACATCTATCATTGATCAAATTCAGTACGTAAATAATTGTTCCCGTTTTTCAAAAAAAAAAAGCTTTAAAACTTATTAAAGTATACATCCGCATATGAGTTTTTTCTCAAGAATCGATTATCGGATTGAGAGGAAAAAAATTTAGACTATTCTTCATTCAAATGATTGCAAATATGACGGAATATAAGGAATATGAAATTGATTCTCAAGATATTTATTAAACCATATCATGTTTAAAAACAATTAAGCAGAAATGTGATTGTAAATACAAGCATAAGACACATCTTATGTATATATTGAAGAAATACATGAAATATCGTTTCATGGAATTGACAATTAATTATTTATATAATGTTACACAAACAAAATAGCAGAACAACCTGCATATTATTACAATCATGCGTAATATCATTTTTATTTTTTCCACAACGAATGAAAAGCGAACTGGCCAATTAGTAGAATTGTTTCAGAAATTACATGAAAACGCGGTTACCTGTGAATAAATTAAAACATTTCAACTGGCCGTTTGTGTGAGGTGGCCAAGACATACAATAATTGTTCACATAATTAATTCTGTTGCGAACACCCACGTTGAAGTACGACATTCTGAATGATAGAAATATAGTGTGTGGTTGGCCAGTTCAAACGCACGCAGCTCTGCAAAACGATTTCGGACCGATTAACTAGCGGATTCGTGCTTGCCCCGCATTGTCTACGATGAGCGAGAGCTAGAAATGTCGAATTAACGGTGCGCGCGGTCGAGGTACTGTTAGTTTAGCTATGCTATCATATTTGCTTGATTTCCACTGGCCCATGTAACAGAGAAATCCAATACCGGTAATGTTAAAACGTGTAAACACATGTAGCATGAATCTGCGAATGGCAGTGAAACTGATTTGCAAGTACAACTATGAATTATATATTAATGCTTTTATCATAAGGTAAATGACATTGCGTTGTTTTGTTTATTCGATCTACACGTTACATAATCATTACACGAAATTATCATTGCGTCACGAAGTAGATGTGAAAATTTTGCGATGTATATATATTTGTATGAGTTATATGCATTTGTGAGATACATAAAGGTATGAATTACATATAAAGTATATTTTTATCATAAAAATTAAATTTTTAATTTGTTCTAAATTAAATTAAATCTTTAATTTAATCAAGAGGATTTAATTATCACGGAATAATTATCGCAGAAACAAATAGAAAAATATAAAAAAGTTTTTCTTTAAAACATGTATTTAAAGCATTTACGTATTAAGTAAATATTAAAATATTTTTACATGCAAATATAACAAAGCAAATAGTAAAGGAAAAACATTGCAAATTATATCAAAGTAATAATGTTAAAAGAACCTGACCGTAATATTTATCTATTTATTTATTCAACTCAATGTAAAAGAATTGAAGAAAATAATAAAAGTTTTTATGAGAATTCGAGAGCTCTTCTCAGAGAAATCGAATAAAATAAGAGAAAAAAATATTTCTTCCTTAAAAAGAATATTTCTTGGAAGGAAGAATATTGCGTAGAAAACTTGAAGATTTTGATATTGAGGAAACAGTCATTAATCTTTAATAATTAAATTTCATTTATAAACGATGAGTTGGATTCAACACGCCAATTACTAAAATGGACACCCGATTGATTGATCGAAATACGCGGATATATGTGTCGACATTGTTCTTGATCACCCAGCTCAGCTATGTGAGCCGCTTGAAGGGTGTTTGGACTGCGAATTCTATCGAGTTCAAATGAGTTGAAACCATTTCCTCATTCGTTGATATCATTTCACAAGTTCCCCTCAGAAAAGCATTTCGCTGAGAAAATGATTTTCTCTCTCTTTATTAATCCTTCGTTGGATATTGGATTGTGTAAATATGTATAATATATTCTTATCAATCTGATTGATTTATATCTGCAGTTATATGAAGTACGGTCTATATTATCGCTTCTCTCATATAAACATTTTGATCAATTTGGTATTTAATTTAATTTGATTAATAGATTGTGTTGAAATTTCTACAGATTTCCACAACTTTTTATCATTTTCTTCAACCTTTGATATTAAATATTTCGCTATTGTATAATGTAATTAAAATAATCAATTAGTGATTATAATCAAATGATTATAATAATTTTATATAAGATCATTAAAAAAAAAAATTTAAAAAAATATTTTTTCTTCAATATTAATCATGTATAGAGTGTGTATGTTTTCAAAAAATAAAAAAGAGATTTCTTCAAAAATCTTTACTGTGATTGCAATCATTGTATAATGAAGTATATAAATTAACTTTTCGGTCAGAATCGTAACAAAATGTAATTTTGTCTAATAAGTTTTAGATTACATATTATCTAGAAATTAGTATAACGTAATATTTTTAAATTTTTTTTTAAGGGCAAAAAAAAGATATATAAAAATAGATCTAATTTTAACCAAGCAACCGTGAAGTTTCATCTCCTGAGATGGATATTCAATCAGTCAAGCTAGGAGCATCAACTTCCTTCGTTGGATCTAAATAGAAAACTCCGGTCTTATAGAGAAATTATTTGCAAGTTGGTGAAGCTTAGACCTACGTGCAAAGATGATTCATCGTCGGAAATCTACATCAGTCGAGTCTAAAATTGTTGATTAGTGAATACTGTCCCACTGTCGACAATTAACTTCATCAACAGTCGCCGCGATGATATTACGAACACCTGTATGTCCTCGTGTACATCCTATTGCACATTGATCGGCAATTTTCTATGCGATATATCCGTTCACTTAATCATGTATCTTGTTGGATAATATTCGAGATAAAACTGTACGGATCGTTTCACATTTAATGTGTAACATGTTTCGTTTATGCTCTCTTTGATTAATCTGAGGTTGACTTTATCTTACAATTAGTTAAAATGTCAGGACAGACTTTTATTTGTGTTCTCGATGTTATTACAGATATATTTGTAAATTTTGCCAAGCTTGAAGTTGAATTGAGAATGAGATTTTACTGTGTTTGCATCTCTGAAACTAACTTTCTATGAAAACTACACTTCTTAATCATTTATGATCCAACAATATTGATCTTCCACAAAGAGAAGCAAAGCAATTCACATTATTAAAGGAAAGTCAATTCTATCAAAGAGATATGTACAGATGTCTTGAAAGATTTAATACAACCTATATATGTTTTATTATCGATTTCCATTATCTATAAGAATTTTATCGATAAAATTGTGTACTGAATGATATAATTGTTTTGCACGGAAGATTGCATTGCAAGATTCAATCTCTTCTGTGCTGAAAATGCAATTCCGTTTATGATTTTTCTTAGAACTTTTACGAGCTAATTGTGAGATAAAATAGTTAAACGAAATTGAGCTTTTATAAAATGCCTTTGAAACATTATTCTGCTAGATTAGGAAATTAAGATATTTGATTATTTTTATCAAATGGTCATTATTATCAAATTATGATTTCTGTTATTTCTATTATTGAATTATTTTTTTTACAGTAATCAAACACATAAAAGAAGAATTTCTTATATATAATAAGACTTATTTTTCAGATAAAGATTTTGCTACCTTAAGGAATAGTTATCGCTGCAAATAATCGTGTGCTAAAATATGCTAAAATGTATTTTGCTGAACGTGTTTTCTCAATAAAATAATATCGTTATGATGGAATGACATCAACTTGTTACTGTCGCAAACTTTTGCTGAAGCAAATGGTTGCTTATTAACGTGACGAAGTAGCTGTGCTTTCAAGTAATATTATATTGTACTTTCAGCAAGTAATGTTAAAATAAATTACTTATATATTCAATCTACAATATATAATTAAAATACAAAAACAAAAAGATCAATACTTCAATGATATTTAAAAATCTTATTTATCTTCCGTAAAAGAAATTTACCAATATAAACTATAAGAAAGTATAAAAAAACTTAAATTGCAATTTACATAAATTTAACTTATATAATACAAAAGTAACAAATAAAAATAAATTGTTATTCTTTATTCAATCTCAAATAGACTTTACTTCGAAATGATCGAGAGTCGTTTGTTAAGAGAAACTTAGAAAAAGAATATAGGTAGAATCTTTTGTTACGAAAAGATCGATGCTGGATGAAAAGATGAAAGGAAATACGAAGAATCTGAAACTCTTTATAATACGCTGTTACATGATGTTTTATATAGTCACGTGGTACTTTTTGATGTATGTGCATTACGAGGATATTTTAATATGTATATCTGATATGAATCGTTAACCAATCACGCTTAACTGGAGTCTGCTGACTAAAATTGATTAGTAAACTATTTCACATGAGCGGTAGCCTCATATTTTTCGACGCCTGATGAATTATTCGCGGGAATACATCGGATGATGAATCACGCTACATTTTTTATTTCTGCACAGTGTAGGCCGGATACACGAAACCAATAAATGAGTGTTAATTGCGCTGTATCAATAAAAATGATTGATGGCACTGTCTAAATTTCTGCGTAATCAGAAAATATGTAAGATATTAATAGCTCGAAGAAAAGATCCTTTCAAGGAGAAAAACAAAAATAAAAAATCTTTTAATTATTATTATTTTACAAAAATTAATGATTTATTAAAAGTTTTTATTGAAACATGTGATTGCGTATTACATATTTATTGTTATATTAAATTATTTCTTATTTATAGAATTACAAGTTATTAAAAGCTCGTATAATATATTATTGTATAGTTATAATTATTACGGATTCTTATTTTAATCAAAAATAATTTTATCAAATTATGTATATTTATATTTATTTATACGTATATTCTTTATAATATATTTGTCAAAATATATATAAATTTTTTTTTAAATAAAAAAGAATAAGGAATTTCGCAATTAAGTCTATAATGAAGTAATACAGCAAACATTTGAATGATTAATATTTTACTAGTATTGGAAAAAAAGAAATATGATAAAAAAGAAATATAATACTACAGTACATATATACAGTTTTAATTCATAAAAGCTTCGATTTTAACCTAGATGGCTTAGCTCCAAAACTGTTATTTTACAAGTAGTAGCACTCTACATCAATTCATTGTCTTTCAACATAAATTAAAAATTTATTTTTATTAACATTTATTATCTAGTTTAATATTAATATTAATATTAATATTAAAAATGGTTAAAAATTTTATTATAAAAATAAATGATTTGAAATACATATGAAATTGTTTTATGGTTTTAATGTGCAAATATATCCTATCATAAATAAAAACGTGTTTACTATACAGTGTAGGTTTTCATTACAGGCGTAAGTCACAAGTTTGTTTCTACTTCCAAGTTGTCGATTGCTTTTTGAAGATTAATATGAATGAAGTGTTGTTTACAGTCTAGAAATCGACTTTAATAGTCAACAAAATGTATTTGAAGTTTATCAAACAACATTTGATCAAAGATCATTTGCACAAATATTAATCGCAATACTTTTCTTCTGATTGAAGTACTCAATAATTTTACGTTTTATTATGAAGCATTCGGCAGCAAAATAGGACAGAATGTCTCGATTTGCTCGTTCCATTTTTATTATTTTCTATTTCGTGCACCACATATTTCCTAGCTGACTATTGCGTGTGCAAATTATTTCACCGCAAATCTGACGAAGAGAAACCATCAGCGAAATCTACGTGGTTGGAAAAAATGTGGGTATATCGCTGATTCTCATCCGAGCGAATGAATGCGCGTCTCGCGGGCGATAAGCGCGGAAAACAGGATTGACGTAAAAGTTTTGCGATATTTCTCTCCGTGTAAATCGCGGGGAATGTGGTACAAGGAGTAGGCGGAAACAAAACGGTCGCGTTGTAAGATGAAAGAAAGGGAAGCTGCTGGGATTGCATAAATTTGCAGACTGATAAAGCTTGAAGTGCCTCGTCTTGTTATACTCGTCCTCGTCCAAATTTATCCTCACACATTCCAAGAGAACAAGCGTTCAAGGCAAGATAGAAATCCAGAAATGAGAATGATAAAATCACAATCGATTTCTTCATTTTAAAGAGCGACGTAATTTAGAATTCGTTAAAAAATATATTTTGTGATAATACAACGTGTTTGAAATCTAATTTGTAAGTCTAATGATAACTCGCTCAATAAATGTATATATTCATCGTATTAAATCAGATTTATTAAAATTTATTCATTGCGTATTTACTTTTTCTTTATTTTAATTTATTTTCTTTATTTTTATACGCAAAATTATTTATCAAAATTAAACTTTTCATTTAATATATCTATTTTATTAATATTTAATAAAAATAGTATCTATAAAGATTTTGTTAGACAGTTTACAGATTATATTAATTTAAACTTTTTTTATTCGTACATTCATAAAGTGTTTGTAGTATAATAATTATTTAAATAGTGTAAAAATTATTTTCATGTGCTTCTTACGATTACCGAACCGTAGTGATTTTACTGAAGAGAGTGATTAAGCATGTTTTCTACATCTTGATCTGAAATTAGTGAACGAGGAAGTATGATCTGTGCGATTTCCATGTCAGGTACAAATGGCTGACAGTGTCGTCTTCTATGAAAAATGTGCTTTGCACATGCAATCCTTTAATTATTTTAACCATCTGGGATCTAGACACAGATTGCATTAAGGTTATATCTATATATAAATTTGAGATATGTTTGCGAATAAGCTTTTGTCCACAAATTGTTGTGATATGTTATTATTTTAACATAATACCTTCCTTTTTGTAATATTGTAACAATTATAACTTTATAGTTTAAGTTTAAATAATAAATTGTGTTACTGTTACTATTGCGTGATGCTAGTTAAAAAGTTATGATGCATTTATTTCTCCCAAAGCAGAAGAGAAATCTGATATTCTTGAATAACGTAATAACAGTCGATGCTAATTGGGGTCTCGTTAAGGGACAAAGAAAAATCCTTTTCTTTTATACAATTGCATTGGATTCGTTCTAATCAATTCCGTTTATGAATTATACTCTCTCTATTTTCAGCATTGTTTAATTCATTGTAACGTAAATTAGTAAGTAAAAATCTCAAATAAACATTTCATTATTTTACAGAATCTAATTTTCCTTTACAATTTTTTTCTAAATAGAATAAAGACTTTTTATTGCAAGGCAGTTAAGTGCATTTTATTAAAAGATAGTGAGTATTTTTAAAACGTTTCAGTTTATCATCATTGAATCGTTGAGAGATAATGGTATCGTCATGTAGTCGTGTTATAGTACATTGGAAATGAAGAAAATAATGTGCTGAAAGAAGCGTTGTCAATCTGATAAATATCGCGTGTCACTACTGCACTCATAAATATATATTAAGTTGCACTGTAATGTATACTTCTTTGAATTGCGTTAGTATATGAAAAATATGTTATCGATCGCATTTATAAATAAATGCGTTACATTTTGTTGGAATAGAAAATCGGGAGATAATGAACCATATAGCAGCAATGTGGTATATTATTTCATCTTTAATTAAATAATGGGATAGTAAAGAAGGGAATTACCATGTATGAAATGTATAATTGTAATGGCAGTGCTCTTTGATGGAAACCATGTACAGTCAATTTCACCAACATATTACGGTGCAAGCATATTAAATATTATACGCCTACGTGTTTGATCTTTCAGTTAAAATTAATTTGATCATCATATGCAATAGTCCACTATGTAAATGATAGATGTTTATAGAACATATGACGTATATATTGTATATATTATTATTGTACATTATATTTAATTTAATATTTAGCTAATTGAACATCGCGTTCTATTGGAAAAATTTTTTTTTTATAAACGCAGCTTTCAGCGTAGTAATATAAATCTTATTCTTTCTCGTAAACATTGCGTTTCAATACGTATTGATATGTATTATACAATAGCATGATTGTTATGGGCTTTGAAAGAAAAGATGTAAAACAAATAAAATCATAATATTTTGTTATTATTATTATCGTCAAAATCCTAATTAATTTGTCGCAGAAATAAAATTAAATATCTCTAAACGCGTATAAAATTGTACATCAGCATAGTTACTATTTTGTCATCATTCATATTTAAAATATTTATTTATGTTTTATATATATATATATATATATATATATGCAAGTACTAAAAACATTTAAAATAGTTTTGCTTAATGATGATATTTTCATTCGTAAGAAAATGTATTTATTTGAAGTAATGAAAATCGCATTTTTGGTCAGATGAAATTTCAAGTAGAACAAGTAATTCCCTGGCGGTGTGGCGGTTCGTTTGTCGAGGTCAAATGTTTTTAACTCCTAGATTTATGTGTAAAAAAAAATGCTTCATAAATTCTAAAAGGAGGAAAAAAGAATACAAATATAAAAAGATTATTGCAATAATTGTTGCTGTTTAATATATTACAACATTGTAATATTATTAACGTTATTTCAATGCGATGCATGATAGTATTGACGTCGGAATGCTATTGATCGAGTACAAGGCATGACTGGTAGAAATTAAATTTCTTATGTGGAATCTTAATATGCATATATGTATCACAGAAAACAGTAATTTAGAATGAGATTTTATATAGCGATGATCGGGTCAACCTGCATAACGACGTCTGCGCGTGCACAATAATATGAGTTGCGTTCGCAATTGAAGGAAATCATACGCTTCGCGTTATAATTTATTATACACAGCTAATAATTAATTTTCTCAAGAACCGTTGCAGCGCAGTTATATGAAAATAAAATATACGCGCGCAAATTATGTCAACTTTTCTTTCTTTCTCTTTCTTTCTTCCTCTTCAGTTATACGCAAGCAATTAAATGACAAATATTGTTCCCTATTCATAGCATTTATACAACTGGCATTGTACGTTTTCTGTAACGGCCACATTTTCTAAGACATAATCATAAATATAAAACATGGAGTCCGCCGTGCTACACGCAAAGGGAGGTTTTTTGCGTTTTATTTGTTTGACCTTGACAATACTATCACGGTTATTTGCAAAAAAAATATTTATTATCGACAGTAATACTTCGATAAATCTTAAGCAGTGCTTACCATATCAGTAAGGCTTAAACATGCGATATAATATTGCTTGCAATGATAACAATTTTAATCGTTTTACCTGCTATAATAGAAAAGATTTGTTTCTTACTTTTCGTATACCTAGTCGTAAATTCTACTTTACTTAATCTACTTTAAGAAAAAGATTTATAAGACATGACCAAATAAAAAGAGAATTTATTTCAAGATTTAATCATAAATTTTAGTAAAACTTAAAAACATGTAAGCTTAAAAGAAAATGTTTTCGCGAATATCCGAATATTTAATATTATATAATATTTTTATTTTATTACGATTTTTCAGGATGTCCGAAAGATGACTAGGTATTGAGGAGGAGAAGGCGCAGTAGCTTTGAAGGTTGCTGCCGCCTCGGTTTGGTGGAATGGAGATGAACGGCACCGAAAGCAGCCTGAATGGCACCGAGGTCAATCGCACTTCCGCACCGATCTTCACCATCGGCACAGATTTCATCACGCAATGGTAAGAGCGCGGATCTTTTATTCAGAACGAACAGATTGGTACATAACTGCGGAAACGACCATGTGCGAAACTATAAATGGAATATGGCTTTCCACATGTGAGGTAGTCCTTTGGGTTTTTACAAATTTTAGCATATAGACAACAAGCTGCATGGTTACAATTTCTATTTGCATACAGCCATCACACCACTGATGCGCAGACGTTAGATTATTTTGCGTGTATTAATATAATTTTAATGTAGCAAAATATAGATTGCTGAATTAAAAATTTCCATAAAGATGTTGGATTTTAACTATGACACAGTACAATCATGTTGCGTTAATCTTTCAGGAAATCTGTAATTGTGCTAAAGGCAACGTCATCGAAATTGTATTTGTGGAAGAAATAATAATAAAAGCTAAGCTAAAAAAGATATGTTTAATATTTATATTTATTAGTAATAAAGCTCATAAAATTTAAAAAACAAAAAAATAAAAAGGCTACGAGCCATATTTATTTTAAACATTAAATTTATTGTTTGTTTTTCTCTTATACAAAATTTTTATTTAACATTATTATAAAAGTAGGGTACGAAAACTAGTTTTTATACTTCCTGCATGCTTTTTCGTGGCTACAACGGATTGCTCTCAAATCCTTTTTGCTGACGTGTACTTGCACTGTGTAACATCATTCGCTCCATCGATCTTTAACATCCCCAAAGGATTTTGTGCTACGGGAAATAGGATAGACAGATCGATGGCACAAAGACAATGTTAATAAGATAACAGTAACTGACGTTATTAATTGGTTCACCGATTTATTGTACATTCTCTGTATTGTATACATATATATATTAAGAGAATAATGTAAATTTACTTATTTATATATATACTATAGATCACAGATACTATAAATCACGAAGTAACCTTAATCTTGTCCTAAAAAATCAAGATAACGTATATATTAAAATTATTTATTGACTTATATATATTAGCAAATACATTATTCTCTTGTAAATAACATTAATCATTTAATTTTTCAAAAATATAACAATTATAATAGCGTCAACTTTGTAACGGATATATTACATACTTAATAAATTTTTGTTATAATTTATTTGTTTTAATGAAGATGCGTGTCTTTTATTCCTCACGTAGCGCAATCACATGTCAGTTGCCGTAATCAAATCTTATGAGATAATGGTAGTCCATTTAACGTAAATGCACGGCCATCTGATTAGATTTGTGAGACTGTCCTCGCGAAAGAGCACGAGAATGAGAGGTTTGTTACTGTAAACGCATTTAAACGCGTTTAGATGAGTGATTCATCATTTGGCGGAATGACCTTCTTGAATTCCAAGCGACTTTGCCAAGTTGCCGTTACCTCTCTGGGACTGTTCATTATCGAGGGGTAATAACATCACGCGGCGCTTCTTATACAGTCAACGGTCACCGTTTGTGTTCCCTACTTCGTTGGGAATATCAAGGCTAAAGGAAATGAACTTTCATTAGGGACAAAATTGAAGTAAAAAAATTCCCTCGAGAAGTCACCCTCTTCTCAAGGCAAGATTTTTCTTCGAGTTCTTTCCCATTTTAATCACGTCGAATAGCCAAATGATCATCACGAATTCTTAAAATTGTTAAAATTATTTTTTTTATACAATTTACATAATAATTTGCATAATAATTAAAATTTATTAAAATTCCTGAAATAATCAGTTTCTATAACTTTATCTATATATTTAACTTAAAAATATATTTAACTTAAATTAAAGTTAGAAATTATTCTTAATCGTGATGTAGAAATACTTTAAAATAGGCCTGTCCAATTTGAGCTCCGGAGCCAAAACGCAAAGCCATCGACGCAAAAAAATTCAGTGAATGTGAGTAAGATTTCGGGGACGCGGAGATCCGATTGACATTTTATAGTGTCAATCTTACCCCAATCTTATCCGAAATCTTACCCGCGTTGAATTCTTTTTTGTGTCGATTGCTTTGCGTTTTGGCTCCGGAGTTCAAATTGGACAGGCCTGCTTTAAGATATATTAACAAAAAAGAGATATTTATTGTTCTATTTCATAATTATAAGTATAAGTTGCGTACCTACTTTCGAAAACTATCGCGAAAAATATGTTAAATATCTGCAATTCATTCTTTTTTTCATCTTTTTCTACAATCTGAATTTTTGAAATTATTAAAGATCATTTAATTTATAATGTTATATATTGTTAGTTTCCTTGAATGCATAAATACGTTTGACGTGATGACATTTCAAGACAAGCAACGATTGGTACAACAGCTATTTGTACACATCATAATCGACATTTTACGCAAAGTCGATTTACACGATCGAACTTTCATCACCGTATGCACCGCGTTTATACAATAGTTTGAAATAGTCTATATAGTTACCGCGTGCATATGATAGCAGAGGTATTTGCGGAGCTGACGGATAAAACTCGCATAAACCAATTCGGGCCAAATTGCATCCTTGACCTAGCAGGGCCACGATAATCTGGCAATGCGACGGGGTGAAGCACGCGGCTAAGTTAGTTGATGGGCTACTTGGCCGAATACGTCAGGCATGATTGTATGAACGTCGTTATTTAACGAAAGAAAAAGTCGTGCAACGACATGGAATCACGCAAGCAATGTCGCTTGTTGGCGCGCACGCGATTGAGGTGAAAATTTCGAATGTTGCGTGAGCCAACAACGTCGACCACGGCAAAAGTCGTTCACTAGAGCAGATTCAATGTATGTCACAGCATACGCGAAATCTTCGCGTCAATTGAGAGGGAATGCTTTACTTAAGACGGAAGGAAATATGATAGATAGCGTTCTAATTTATAGAGTGAAATAGATTTTAATTAATGTGTAATTAATGTAAAATTTTAATTGTACACAGTATTGATAGTAAATTAGAAAAGAATTGATAAAATTTTGTTTAAAAGATAGATGACAATATTTACTATTTTTAAATCAGTATATTTATAATTATGTAACATCTATTATATTATATATACATATATATAGTATATTATATATACGTTAACATACATATATCAATATAAGTTTTGTCAATGTAAAGTTAACATACGTCAATGTAACATTTGCAATATTTAATAACCTCATCGTAGTAAACGGATCGAAATCGAAAATGCTTTTATATACATAAAACGGATATATTATGAAGTTTGTGACATGTTGGGTTACATTTCCCGGAAATATCGATTTCCATCGTAACTGGTTGAAATGACAGACTGATATTTTGTACCTTTTTTGTAACGCGAAATGTAACGTAAGAACAATTCTTCTGTTATTATCTACATTTATTAATTCCCTTTATGATAAAATTCAATTGATCTCTATCTGAATGCCTATTATTTTAAGATTGAAATAATCTATGTGTCTTACATCTTTCATTTTATTGATTTGACATTGAATGTATTGTATTAAATAAACATTAATTTCTAATTAATAATTTAATAATGTTTGAAATAAATAGCAATAAATAAAAGACGTAGAAAGAAATCTATAAATTGATTAAAAGTAGAATCTAGCACTGTCATCTAGATTTTTGCTAGTTTTATTCTAATTTAATTTGTTATAAAATTAATATTTTATATTAATTTTTACTTTAATTTAATTTTTATTTTATATTAATATTTTACGTTATATTAAAAATAGTATTTTACGTAAACTTATAATTATAATCTAAATATAATGATTCTTTGCAACATTTAGCATTATTTTAGCATTAATAATAAAATAAACATGCATTAAATAATAAATCTATAAATAACTGGAATTGACCAATATTATTGCAGAAAAATTTAACAAAATATAAGAAAGAGAGAGAAGGATAAAACGGCTTTGAGAGATACAGTAGGTAAAATATAGCGAGTCGATGGCATTCGGTATTCCTATCTTTTAGCGCGACGACGTTGCATGTTAAAATGGAACAGAGCCATTAAATGAATCGACTGTTGCATCCAACACGAGGCGGATGCTATTGTTTCGTTTAACTGTGTGAATGACACTCTGTAAAAGCGCGACTGGTAATGTACCGTCTAACTAGATGATGCATGCGATTAACACTGCGCTATTATAATGCGGCGATCAATTGTCGTATGACTTTCTGTTCCCTAAGGAATTCTAGTTATCCTGGTTGAGAGAGAAGAGGGTCGTTCATTCTATTTTTATTTTGTTTTGATTCTTCATGCGAAATATACAACATTATTAGAATTCTCGAAATAACACTTTTACTTTATATAAATATGATTTTCTTTCCTCTCTCTCTCTCTCCCTCTCTCTCTCTCTCTCTCTCTCTCTCTCTCTCTCTTTCTGTCTTTATTTCCTCAATTTATTATATGAAAAGAATTGTATATAAATTGTTTATAAATCGCTTATCGTTTCTAAATCAAGCTTATAGAAGAACAAATTTGAGTTAAATTCTGCAATAAATAATAAAAATAAAGAGTTTACCTTTCTGAAGTGATTTGACAATATACACTATAAAATTATATCCAATACTTTAAATTGTTTTATATGATTCTCTCGCGCATTTCCAATTGCCCAAACGTTAAGCCAACGTGTAACGAATTATCTTCGTCGTTTCCCAGTTTTGTGTATCAGAACTGACGCACGATTACAGCATATGCAGAGAACAAATAAAATAGATCGAGCAACGGGAACGACACTGGAGCACATTGTGATGACACACATGGAATATTGATTCTCGAATTTTCATTGCTATGCTGGAGAGAACCGAGAGAAAAATGCATTCTTCGTATGCTGGAATGAAGCTTTCGTACGGCTTTCGTATCGCGTATTTTTGCTTTTTCTAGCGAGATAGACAACATCTAAAATCGTGAGATTCAATTTATCTACATATTCTCGATTGTGCATACAAATCTTAGAAAATGTACAGAGAGTAGCCATTTTTACGTGCAATGCGCAACGTATTATTGTGAAAATAAAGTTATTTGTTCTCAACTTTTTTACACATGAGACAAATATTTTTTACTCAAAAACTTTAATACATGGCAGTTTATAATCTAAAGTCCACTTAGCATGTAAAAACTTTTCTAGCAAGAAGCACTTCCTACTTGCGACTAACAAGAGACTTGTAGCAGAAAATTACAAGAGAAAATCTTCTATTTTACTCACGAACACTTTGAAAGTTTGTTGGTGCGATTCATAAACATCCTATACTATAATATCATGTGCGATATTAGATATGTATATGCTACATATCCGCGGAATGTAATGGGAAATCGATAGCATGTCAGACCTGTGTGAAAAACTATGTCTTCAAAGGCTATCTTTTATAATATTTTTAGAGATAGGGATATACTTACCAACATATTTAGTTTGTTGAGTAAACGATGAAGGACATTACTTTAATATAAAGAAAAAAGCGTTAAAAAGAGAGAGAGAGAGAGAGAGAGAGAGAGAGAGAGAGAGAGAGAGAGAGAGATGCGCACGTACATAAATGGTATGCATAATTTTGCCGGGATGACTTGCGAATTTTTATATCTATGACGCAAGTGTATAAATGGCACGAATATCTTTATAACACTTTAGATGTTTTATTTTACAATTTTAAAAGAACAGAATGTTAAAAAATTCTGTATGTTAATAATGAAAATATTCATAGCTTCATTATTTTAGCAACCACGTTTAATATTATGAATATAGTATTTAATAATTTATAAGCATCACAAGACTGTTAAGTTAGGCTCTTAAGTTTTAAATCTTATCTAACAAATTATAAGATGGATGCATTACAACAGCATTTTTTTTCAATTGTTGTTTCAGTTTCTTTGTTGGATGCTGGAATAGGTAAACTAAATAGAAGAAGATGCGTCACGATTTCAATTAGTGATACTTGATTTATAATGAAAAAAAAAAAACTTGATGGAAGGCGTTGCAGATGTCATCGTTGAAATGAAATGAGTTTTTCAAGCAAAAAGTATGTTAGAGCTCATTAATTCGATTAGTGAATGTTCCCTGCATCATTGCCTCATGTTCATCGTTTGAATATGGCATTGCAGTTTCTCGCGAAATTAAATCTAGGCATGCTAGGTCCACTATGCCTACCGCTTAATTAGTATTGAGAACTTATAATTTCATATCGTATATATATATATATCTTCATGGCACATGTACATCATACTCAAAATTAGATACTCAGTTTTGATTTTTAATGCGCGTTATTTTAAATTTAATAAGGTAGAGTGCATCAGCACAATGTGCATATAAATTAATGAGTATTCATTTTCATTCAATTCCATTAACTGTACGGAATCATAGAGGATATCGAGGTTCATCTTACGATTTGCTATAATGTTTTTAGTTAAATTCTGATCATAATTCAATCATAAAGAATGACTTTTATCGGAATGATGTTTAAATAGAATTTGAATTAGATGTATAACTTGATAAATATAGTATTTTGATAACATGATAAATATTTTGTACACAAAGCCAATTTTAGCTGTTTCATTTATCGAACTTATCAATCACGCTGAGGCTGTCGAATGTATATTCAGGAGGTTGATGTCATTTGATTTTTTTCAAATATTCCTAAATGACCATTTCTCTCTTATCATGTTCCGAAAATGGACATTACGTTAACCGATGATGTATTATATTAACTCGCTTACAAATTATCATATTCTAATAGCTCTCATCAAAATAGAAACCTATTTCTTTCATAATCACACTGAAAAAAATGTAGCTTATAATTTAAAGATTGTATTCAAAGGAAAAAAATTCTATCTAATTATCAAAGAATTTAAAAACAGAATATAGTAAAAAAAATAGAAGATATAAGCTATTTGATTAAGATTTTATTGTTTTTTCATGATTGAAAATTTCGAGAGATAAAAAAAATATTGCAATAATGAAAATCAGAATAACTTGTATAATTTGAAGTTGAGTCTTGAAAATTCTGATACGGTGCCGTACAGTCTAGTACGTACCTGCGCGATTTCCGACTGAAAGGACAAGTTGGTTAGGTGGCGTGTAATTGGTGGAAATTAATAGATAACTCCCTTGTTCGTCGCGTCGGTTTCATAAAGGATACGTATCCCGCGCGTGTAGTTTTGCAGCACGGAACATTTCATCTTAGTAATGTCACCATAATGTTACTCGCTGGTCGCATCTTTGCATCTTTGTCAATTGCGTTGCGATGAAATATGAAGGAAATTAATGTATTGCGTACATAAACATTTTCATAATTTTTAAAAAACTTGTAGAGTAAACGAATAAAAATATTTTTATAAAATAGTTTAACGTTTCTACTAAAACTTACGCAATCACATTGACAGTTCATAGATCAGTATTTAATTTGATTTACAATCAAGATGTAATATTATATTCATTTTTGTTGAAAAATATTTAGACCGACATCTGTAATTTTTTAAAATAATATTAACAGTCGAAAGTTTTTCATATGTAATCTTCGATGGTAATTTCCGTGTAAAGATTTTTCCCATGTAAAGAAGGCTCAAGACTCGAAGTACGAGTTAATATGTTCGTTCAAAACGGTTATATTGAAATTTATGATGATCGACGAGATGATCTCAAATATATCGTTCATTCAAGTATAACATTCAATCTAGATATATCGTTTCAAAAATTAATCCAATGCTTGAATCTACAGCTTCCTTAGCTTCCTTCGCTTTTAGTGGTCCGACGCTCCTTCTCTGCAATTTTAATCCACCGTTTTATAGGCTCCGGTAGTTCATAATAGCAGCGTATTAAAGTTCTTATCGGAATCCTATTATGTAGATAATAGAGTCTTTTGTTTATCAAGCTGATGTGGAGCGATATTTATCGAGAAAGGAGTAAATTATAAGCTGCCGGCATTTCCAAAAACGGTCTATCTTTTTGAGCCATTCAACGACAATCTTATTTCTCTTTGTTATTTTGTAATTATTGTTAAAGATAAATATGCGAGATTTATGTTGCTAAGTCAGCATCGAAGTCAATCTCGCGGCAGTATCGCGATTAATGGAAAAAGTTTACGTTCTGTCACCGGAAGTAAAATTCGGGTTTTTCATTTCGCGCGAGTGTACTATTGAACATATATAGATCCATAACAGTTGCGGCAAAGTTGCATAAGTATAGCGCGATTGCTGTGACGACGATGTAACCACAGGGGTTTACGATTTGCTTTTCGAGCGCTATTGGGTTGGTTTATCCGGCGGTTTCAGTACCACGCCGAAGGCGATCGTGCGCGCGCGCGCGCACGTACGTCAGCAAGAGTTATTAAATAGATTCGTTCCATTCCCTCGCGGCGATCGAGATTCCCCTTCGCAGTCTGCTACATCACCGCAGCAACGCTATCATCCTACGATGTCGTAACACGTTTGCCGCCGTAACGTATCCTACCCATATTTATAGAGCCGCGTTCGCTATCAGCTAAAGTGTAAATCTGATTTGATCTCTAATCCCCATATTAAGCTTCCGCTTAATAATCAACTAGCATCACAAGATACGAATTATTGTTTCGCTCTAGATACGTCGGCAAATGTGATACGTGTTATATATACGACGGCTTTTGGCTAAAGCTTTCGAAGAAATAAAAGATCATCGTATCTTCTTGGATAATTTTTTAAATAAGAAGAAAGATTTTGTCACGGAAGATTTTATACAAAATCCAGTTACAGTTAATTACATTTTAGCGTGTATTGTCAGAAGTTCAGTCCAATATTACGAAATCTGTGTAAAGGAAGAAACTTTGGTAAAGTAGAGAGATCTTCAGCGTCTCTTGAGAAGACCTGTTTCTCTTTATTGTTATAAAGTGTAATTTTGTGGGAACTGTACAAAGTTCTACCACTTTAATCGGCGAACTTACGTACGTCTTCTGTTAGTGCGACTTAATGAGAAAGTAAACAGCGAACAAGAACAAAATAGAAGTGTAAAGAAGAAATGTATGTTTGAAGAAAAGTGATATAATATCATCGCGAATATTTGTATTATATAAAAATTTCTCTAAAAATAACGGATCATAAAGCACAGACAAATAAGATAGTTTATTACGTAAATATTTAATTAATTCAATTAATCGACAAAATTAGAGCAGTTAATATGTCATTATTATCATATCATATTAATCTCAATATCTCAATATATTTTCGTCAATAAAGGATTTAAATTATGTTTAGAGAAATTATAGATATACGTAATTGTGCAATATAACAAAAAATAATGCGATTGCAATTATACGAATAAAACTTTTATTTTATAATTTCATTTTAGAAGATGTTATTCCTTTAAACAATTTGCGTTCATGTCTTTTTCGTCTATTGTATTATTTGATATGTACACTGCAAATATGTATCTGCAAGTATATAAATTATATTAAAAAGTATCTTCTGTTATATTAAAAGAATTCTAAGAGATCAAATGACTTTTAAAAGAGAAAAGCCATTTTTTTCCGAGAAGAAGATAAAAGTGTAGTACACGCCAGGAAATCAGCGTTCTTTTTCTGTTCATGCATTTTATGATCGTCATTCCTTTATATTACGCATAAAATAGCTTGATTCTCGCCATATATCTATGTGTTCTCTCTTCAAAATTGATTTAAAGTTGCTTCGACCTTGAAGAGGAGAATTTAAAGAAAATCATATCACTTGAAGATGCACTGTTGAGAGGAACTAACGTTATCTGCTCCAATATTACCCTGCAGCTATGGGTTATGTATTTTGGCGAGGAGGGTGAGAGAGTCTTTTGAAATGTTCCATTCAGTAGCCGGGCAGGAAAATAAAAATAAGATTTCCTTCAGAGGCGATTGCAAACATATGGCGAAGAAAACTTGTAACATGGAACCATAAATGCGATGCTGTTGTCGATCTTCAAGGATGAATTATCAGTAGCCAAAAGATCATGTTAATAAAAACAGTGATTTTTTTGTTAGATAAAAAGTTATTTTCAGAAAAATTATTATAACAACACAAGGTGTACTAGATTTTTAAAATTTAAAGTTTTTCAATATTAATGAATCATATTGTTCGATAAAGTATTTACTACTCGATAAAGTATTTTACTAATTTTCAGCAAGTTTTAGCTATCTTGTAATTATAAATGAACGCATACTCTGTTACAATAAAGTTTTATTAAAAAAATTAGATAAAGGATATAGTCCGTTATTTATATTCTCGAATCTCTAAATTGTTTAAATCAAAAATCTCTATGATCGTATATTTTATATTCTTGTTGTGAATCAGTTCGATTTGACAAATAACGAATCTGGGTTGGTTCGTCGAGTCTCTCGCTTGCTGCTGCAATATTTACGATACACTGGAACGACGCCGACGGGGTACTTGTTGCCGTCGCTCGCCGTCATTCCTGCTCCGCTATCTCCTTGTAATTTTTCCCCGCTTACAACACGGTCCAACTTTTTATTTGCTCCTCTCTTTCAGTCGCCCTCTCAGCCTTTCTCCTTCCAGTGCGGCCCTTCCATCCGTCCGTATGATCATGCCATTCCACGGCGATGATCCTCTGCTCACCAAGGCTTGTATAGCTTCCACCCTTTGCCACCCTCTCTCGGCATATGTACACAGACGAAACCTGCTCGCGCACATCTAAAAGGGACATGCACACAACACATTCTGTCACTGAGCGCTATTGCGCCATGGTGTTAACGAATGTCCACGCGATTCGATACACCGGCTCAGTGTCCATTCGACTGGCAAGATACTGGCGTGTAGCTGGTGCGGGCTGACAAGTCACACTCAACGAATGTAGCGGGGACAATGGATTGCATGAATAAAATGGAGCAAATGTTTTTGTTTTTTTTTTACCTAGCAAGTATTCGAAGAATATGACGTAAAAATGTAACTATGTTCAAAGTTACATAGCCGAAAGAATTGTTTCTACAAGTAAAAAGTCTTAGAAAATGTTATAAAACAATATAAACAATCAAAATTATATATATTTTAATGTAATAAGATTTTCTATATAGATTTTTTAAATTATACAAGTTAATTGAATATTCCTTTCACTAAATCTATTGCTTTTTTAACAACTGGGTTACATTTAATTAATGCTGTAGATTTAATATTTATTCCTTTTGTTATTTTATTGTTTTTCTACTTTCTTGATAAAATCATAATCGTAATAATGTAATACTCTATATACATTTTAATTTATATATGCGTTTTTTTAATAAATACTTTGGATATATTAAACGCATATGAATATAAATTACATATTGATTGTACATTTTTATAATAATGTTGGATACATACACTATTGTCTGCTTGATATAAAGTAGATATTTTTAGCGTTAATAAAGCGAAGCTTCATGTGTGAAGGTTCAGGAGGGATATCCTTCTGACGAGCTGAATCCCCTTCGTGAGTCTTACAATCCACTTGCGTGTCTCTTCTTGTAACGCCCTTTGCCTTTTTCTTGCTTTTTTCCTCCCTTGTGATTAAAAAAAAAACTTTCTGAAATGTTGATACTACGTGCTTATGCAAATGACAGGAAGTAGTAGTGCTGTAATTTACGTCATTTTACATTAGATCGAATTAACTCGTGCAGTTAGAGAGAGGATGTGAACGCGAACATTGGTTACAAGTTTCTTCATTATATCGTACAATTTAAGCTGGAAAATCAGTTTGTAACTCGATTTCGTGAAATTACTGAAAATACTTTTTTTATTCACAATTTAACTTGTTAAAACATGTTTTTCGTAAAATAAGAAACTCTATATGTGCTATATTGTATAATATATTACATAATAATTATAATAACAATAATTTATTAATGAAACAAATTTTATATAATTTTATATAATTCTTAATTGAGATTATTAATTGCCACATACTGAATTATTAATTTTCAAAAAAATAATAAAACTAATGATACAATTTTCTAAATGTTATTTTTTTCTACGATCTTGTTTCTATTTATTCATGCAAACATTCCATATTATAACTGACAAAGTTTGTAACTATGATATACACGTATTATGTTAACAAACTTTCTTTCGCCGAGTAAAAATTTTGCTTTCCATTATTATAAAATTTTTTCCCCGATTCTTCTTAACCAAATGACTGTACTTTCAGATAATTACAAGTGTCGATCTTTTTTTTACGAACGTTTCACAATATAGTGGTATAAGATAGAAATACAGTCCTAATAACAAGGACAAGTATTTACGGATGATTTTACGGTAGAGATACACAAGAAGGATGCTCACGAATAACGAGAACAAGTATTTACTCTTGGGAAACAAAGAATCTCGTAACTCATTCTTTATTCTCTCGCGGTTCTTCAGTTACTCTTGGAGATCTGCCATATAATAATGTTAACTGTGTAAGATTCATCAATTTTGTAAAATTCTGAAAGTAGAGCTATGTGTGTATTAAAAGAACCGCGTTCGTAAATTTCCATATTTATGAAAGTAAAAATTATTATGTTTGTATAATCTACATGCACAATCTAGAGGAATACATGGTTATCGATTACAACATTCTTATAACATTTATTTCATATTGAGTGAGCTTGATAATTAATACTGCGATCGAAAGCGATTATAATTTTTATATATCTTATCTATATAATATTTCCACTATTATTTTTGTTTACATTGATAATGATCCAAACCAGGAATCGAAACGTTTGTTTTGTTTTGTATTATCGACAAATTAAAGTTTTATATTTTAATTATATGACATGTTTATTTATTAACAAATTTCAATTTCAAATTTTAATTTATAACGATTAATTTTAGGCTCGTAGCCCTTTGTCTTTTTTAAATTTATTGAATCTTATTTTATAATTTAAAAATTACTAATTTTAATATAATTTTAATATATAGTATAAATATAATAATAAATCGTATTAATTTTGATAAATTATAAATAATAATCTCACTTTGAAACATATAAATTTGTGTATACATAATTTAAATTTATAAACTCGTAATTGTTTTATAAAAACAATCTGGTTATCAATGTCGTTTTAAATTCAATAAAGTTGAATAAAAAATTAACGTGAATTAAATGACTTGTATTTGTAAATATAAAATAATACTAGAAGTACAATTATGATATAATGTAAGGAAAAATATATTCACTATTCACATTATACGGATCGTGCAAAAAATTACCCATTGTATCAATATGCTCTATGGTGACATAATGCTTGTCGACGTTGAATGCCGAGAATTTCTTTGACGTCGAAGAAAGCACGAAAATCGAGGGTGTATCATATACTCAAACGCTTTATCCTTCATGAGAACTTCAATGCAGCTGAACTTTAGACGCGATAATCTGTGACTCGTGTTTTCCTCACTAAAATGACTTGCTAAGCTGGAGTTAGATTTCTCATTCAATCTTATAATAGAATATCCGGAACTGCATTGGCAGCTCATGTATGAAATGTTTGCATTATTTTAGCATCTGTCAGATTGAATTGTTATTATATATTACATATTTACAAATATTACATAATCAGATTGTATTTCGAATAACATTATATAAGACAAAGTTTATAATTTTTATAATTTATAAGTTTAGAGTTTCTATAATTTATAAAAGAATTACAAATTTGATGAAAGTAATAATTAATGACATTAAAAACAATGTATCTCAAAAATAAAAAGATAAATATGTAAAGTATCAATTTCCATTGTTTGTTAATATGGATATTTAATGTTCTTTAGTTTTTATTACGAAAACGCGCGCTGCACAAAAGTGAATAAAGGACAATAGCGTTTGATTCGCTTTGAAATGGTGCAATATCGATAAGAATTGTTTGATAGCTTCGATTCAAGCTATTCAGTCTTTGAATTACTAAAAGGAGGACTATTATCCGTAATTTCAGATCATGTGGAATTCCAATCGACTACGTGAATAATTTAAAAATGGTTTGGTTCACTCTCTTTAAGGTGTACCCTGTCGCTTTTTGCCTACCGGTGATGAGACTAGCGCGGAGGTTGAATGTGGTCCCATTCATGCTTATTTCAAGCTCATTGTGCTCCTGGTGTATTCAGCGCCTTTGACTCGTTTCTCGTGTCGCCACTGTAGGGACGCTCCAGAGAGTAGGACTGTACATGTCGCTGTGTAGAGAATCAGGAAATACCGGTGTCACATTTTCTTCGATGGTAACAAACATGCAGCTACGACGAAGGAATAGGAACATTGTGATTCATCGAACTATCGAACTTCTCTTTATGCGTAAAATGTAATTTACACGTGTGGATAGAAATAGCAGTCGAATACAAATGGAATTAATCCGTAATTTCATCTCTCGACTGTAATTACGTAAATGCTTAGTGCTTTATTTGTACGCATATTATTAGCCTAGATTTACTCTATTGTTACAGCGAATTTACGTAGAAAAATTTAGAGGTGACGGTATCTCATGCTAGCGTTATTTTATTTTCATAAAGCCGTATTCGTGTTACTTTATACTAATTAATGAATTTACCGTAATGGATTTTTCATTCACCCACACACTGATATTCAGATCCTCCGTTTTTCGTGTTTTATGATTCATAATAAAAAATTCTCCATTGTTCTTAGGAAGCTGAAGAGACAACGGGAGCGTCTATGTCGATTCGTGTATAATCAGATTTTGAGGGCAGAATGTACCCAGCTAAATGGAACATGGCCTGACCCGGATGATCCGCGCTGGAACAGCGGTGAATACGCGGAACTTTTGCCCGACTGGTTCCCGACAAACGCGACAAATACCTCGACTTTCGGAAACGCAACGACCTCCTCGACATCGGGTAATGTAATTGAAATTAAGGTACAATTACGCGACTTGCAGAGCAAGTATTCAAGTATTAAAAACTAACAATTGCGAAAACTCATATTTTATTTATATTTAAATATTACGAAGTAATTGATTATAAAAAATTGAGAATATATTCTATTGCGTTTCATATTTATTAATATGAAATCATATAATTGTTTTAATTTCTTTAAATTATGCAATAATATTTTAATGCAAGTACATTATTAAATCCATTGAAATTATAAATTGCCCTTAAAATTATAATTGCCGAATTATAAACATTTCCATATTAAAATCATATCGCGTGTTTCATTTGCTGATAAAACCGAATGTAATAATGTTAACGTAAGCTTTACGTTTACCAAACAGAATCTCTAGTGCCCGTTTTGCCACCATTTACGCTCTGGCAGACCATACTGATTGCTATCTGCTTGGCGATATGCATACTGCTAACTATCGGTGGTAACATCCTCGTTCTTCTGGCATTTATCGTAGATAAAGCCATCAGGCAACCGAGCAACTATTTCATTGCATCATTAGCTGCCACTGATATGCTTATCGGTAAGTCCTATAAAATTTCCGTATTTCATTTTCGCCTTTCCTTACTATAAAAGTTGAATCGTAAAAATGATTCCACGATGTAATCGTGGTGATCTGTTTGGAATATCTAATATAAATCATGTCGTTGACAACGCGATATGTCAAAAGCAAAAGATTTATAAAGGCAATTTTGTTGAAAATTATCATATTTCTTATAATTAGATAAATATTTCTATAAATTCGTATATTTATAAATAAAATTTGGAAAGTTATTAATAGTTAATTTTATTATAATTATTATAAATGACGATAGTTGCTTAATAATTTTGTAATTTTTAATATCATAGTAATTACTTCATCGAAAAGATTTATCAATAGTTCTTAAGAGATCTATAGTTTTTCAGAATGATATTAAACATAGTTGATATTAATTATATCTTATGACTTCCATAGAAATTATTGTTAAAGCGTTATTAATTATAAAATATATAAATATCGCAGCAAAAGAATACATTTTTATATCGAAATATTAAAATTGTCATTAATTTTGTTAATTATCGTTCATCACCAATTTCAAATTTAATTACAATATGATTTGTAGCACGTCGCGTTTCGATTCGCTTCCTTTGATAGGATGTTTGGGCATAGCTTTACGACCGTTTGATAGTATTTCTAATGCAAATTTCTCAGTTATGAACAGATCCCGATGCATTCATCGTGATGATAATCATACGAGATGTGTAATTTGGTTATCGTGAGGTCTGTCTGAATGCAGAATACGAGTAATCAGATACACGTGGCAACAGAAACCGACTATACAAGTAACGACGTAATTGTTGTGCAGGCACCGTGTCGATGCCGTTCTACACAGTCTACGTGTTAATGGGATATTGGAATCTAGGACCTCTCCTCTGCGATCTATGGCTGTCAGTGGACTATACGGTATGCCTTGTGTCTCAGTACACTGTTCTGCTGATCACGATCGATCGCTTCTGTTCGGTGAAGATAGCCGCGCAGTATCGCAGTTGGCGGACGGAACAGCGCGTAATCTGGATGGTGACCATCACCTGGATCATACCTGCGCTATTGTTTTTCATTAGCATCTTCGGTTGGGAGCATTTTATTGGTTACAGAGACCTACATCCGGGCCAGTGCGCCGTACAGTTCCTCAAAGATCCGGTATTCAATACCGCGTTAATAATAGGATATTATTGGACGACGTTGATCGTTCTGTTCATCCTTTATGGCGGTATATACAAAACCGCTTATGACATGCAGAAGAAAAGTGAGGCCAAGCAGCGTAAGATGCAATCGATGGTCGCGTTGAGCGCCGGCGCGATGTCCGGTATGGCCGGTCGCGCTGCTGGTATAGGTATTTCTAAAACACAGAGTACTTTGCTGAGTCAGGACAAACCGAAGATTGGAGCTACGTCAATAGATGATAGTGTCATTGGCATGGACGCGACAACTACACAAAAAATGATCTCAAAAACTGATGGCGCATTGCTGCCGGATTCAAGCAAAAACATTTCGAATATCACGGTGATGGAAACTGAGAAATCCGAACGCTCCAGTAGCCCTGCTTTCGACTCCGACGAGGAAAGCACCATCGGTACCTCACAGCCAGTTAATATCAGAAAGCGGTCTTCGCTGGCGGGTCTAGTAGCCCAATCCGGTGCTCTACAAGTTTTCGCCACCAACGGACGCCTGAACGGCATTGTACCGATCAAAGTTGAGCTGAGTGTGCCAACGGCGAAGAAACTTTTGCCGACGAGTCCTACGCGCGACACGTCGACGCAGAAAGCTCAAACACTGCCGAAGATACAGGAGCTTAGTCTTCTAGACACCGATAATCCCGCCGAGCCCGACAAGTCCAGCAGCCGAACATTGACGCCAGAACAATCCTTAAAATCAAATGATGCCGATGGCAATCTACAATCAATTATCTCGATCGAGGTGACACCACCCACTCAACTTAAGCGAACGTCGATTAGTAACAGTCAACAGAACATTATACCGCCGCCTATGCAGTTTCAAAGTAGTCCGCCAGTATCGGACAGTCCGACAATGTCCTCGTCGACCGATAGACCTAGATCATTGATCGTATGCTCTCACGGTCATGGCACTTATGATATCCTTACTGGTTTGGACGGCGGCGATTTGCGGTACATGGATGAGAGCTCCATTATCTTGCCCAGTCCTTCTTACGAGAGTCCACCGTCTTCCTTCTCCTGCAGCCTGGCTAATCCGCTGTCAACAGCACCCCCGTCGCCTATTTTGGGTAACACCATGACAGCCGGCGCGAGTACCAGCCTGTTGCAAACCGCTCTTATCAGGGCGACGGCGCAGCAAGCTGGTACCAGTCAGCTTGCTCAAATCGCACAGAGCAAACAGCATCTGCACCATCCACCTATAATGTCTAATGCATCGAGTCAAACGCACCCGCCGCGCGTGTTCATCACACATCAGACAAACGTCGCGTCGCAGACATCACCCATCAACAAGGTACACACTGAGGTCTCCGTCAATACTGATAAGATGAAGCGTCAAGCGGTGACGACAACGACGGTGATCACAACGACTGCGGCTATGCCGATAGAATCGTCTAATAGTACGGAACAATTCTCAGATCAACCCACCAAGGCGAGTAGTAATCCGCCACAGAATTCATCATCTAGCAGCATAATGCCGACAGCCTCGGTCGCCACGAATAGCCAGGAAGCGAAGAGTCAATCACAGAAGAAGAAGGAAACATCGGACACGGAACAGAACGGCTCCAGGCGCGACTTTGTGAAGTCTATTGGGAAACGATTGAAAGCTAAAACGCAGAAAAAGGATCTCATGGTAGGCCGACAAAAATCACGAACAGAGAACAGAGCGCGCAAGGCCTTTCGTACGATCTCTTTCATCTTGGGGGCGTTTGTCGCTTGCTGGACACCTTATCACGTATTAGCACTGGTAGAAGGATTCTGCTCAAATCCACCATGCACGAACGAGCATCTCTTCATGTTCTCATATTTTCTGTGCTACGCCAATAGTCCTATGAATCCTTTCTGCTACGCTCTGGCGAATCAACAATTCAAAAAGACCTTTACCAGGATACTGAAAGGTGATTTACATATGACGTAAAGTACTGTGGATTGTTCGACAGAATATTCGTTTTGATAATTAATGTAAGCGACGCGAACTGTTTTTTTTGTGGAGAAGATGGCCTTCCATATTTAATACCGAATTACACTCACTTGTCGTAACTGTGGTGAACTCGGACAATAATAAAATGAGAATAATATTTTAAGACTCGCCGGCGAAGTCAGAAGTGTTACGCGCCTTTTGTACATAATACGCACTCAAGCCAATCGAAAGTTATTATATTATATTGTATGTACATACGCTGTACACATGTGTGAATATTCGTTAACGTTATGTGACCAGGACGCGCGTGTATAACATGTGTATGTACATGTAGTCTTAGGCAATTATATATGTGTATCACAATAATAAACATTTTGCTGAACCGATACATTCCTAATAATAATTTGCGGTTCATGGTCCGTACTGTAGCGAGAGCTTGTAAATTTAACGCCGCGTGGAGAACGCGTTATGATTAAAGCAGTAATTATGTAATTTAGTAGTAAATATTTAATATAAGCCGAACGAAGAAACATCGTTCATTACGAAAGACGAAAAGTGAAAATATTAAGTAATATAAGACATTGATATCCGGCTATATTATAAAATATCAGCCGCTTTTACCCGATTTCACCAATGTAACTTTAATCTCTCAGTTCAATTTACTCTTTATCTTCGTCTAATTTTTAGGATTTGAAAAAGATAAACACTAAGTTAAACCGAAATTAAAGTTATTCCATATTGGTGAACATTTGTGTATAAAAGACTGGCTGTATTATAAGACGCCAGTTACTTCGAATAAAGGACTGTCTCCTTTTGTTCTTTGCAGTAATCGTGAAGCGTTTTCGCGTTGCATTATTAATTCCCGTCACATTTCAAAGATTTCACGGGTTATTTAACGTACTATCTATCTTTTTTTATTTTTATTGCAAACAACGAATCAGCTTGAGGTAGCTCGCCTTCATAGAAGTACCGAACAATTGACGATATTCTTATGGCTCTCGATCATGGATCGGAAATATACACTGCCTTGAGATGGCCTAATATGCAGGCCTTTTCTCTTCGAATTTTGTGACATCTGGTACTTTCCTTACAAACGAGCTTCCATCGATGTCTGATTGACATTTCGTGGCGATACGTTCGCATCTGTGACGACATGTAAGGAATATTTTTATTTTAATATATATTTAAAATTGATTATTCAGCGAATTATTGATTATTAATTAATTATTTAATTAATTAATTTTAAATAATTATTTCTTACTTTCATATAAGTCTAGATATTTTTATCATTAGTAGTCATTTATATATGAATGTATTTCATATATGTTTATATATGTTTATATATTTTAATTAAAAAATTTGTTATGTATGCAATAACAGTTATTGTCGCAGATGCGAACAATTATTTGAAGTTACTAGCAGACTGTGATTATAATTCGTGGCATCATGAAGCTTCGTTTTAGTATTGCTTATCTTTAAAAAAATTTTTCTTCCTGATAAAATGCCTAATTTTTTCATTCTATTTTATATCAAATGTATCTCGCGATTACTGCAAGCGATTACGAATAAAATGCATATAGACACAAATTGTAATACATTCATATTCACATATTCCGTTATATTTTAATAACATTTATAAAGGCATTATCTCTATAGCCCTTGTTTGCGAATGAATCAAATACACATTCACATATATACGCAGGAAATCAAAATTGTAATTCCTGTTAATTAGTAAAACTAATTTATCAAAAACATATATAATTGAAGATGGCTACAATGCTTGCAGTATAAAAGCAACAAATAGTTAATAAATTAATTAGCAATTGAGGAAGCAAGTAAACAAAATGGAGATTTACATTTTTATATTTATATTATACAAAGTCTATATTATAAAAATCAATTATCATTTTCCATTATAAATTTCAAATTATCATTTGAATCATCATTTTATTAATGTGATAATGAAGTGGACCTGTAATTAATAATATCGATATGCAAAGTTTATTGCATTAATCAAATTATCAATCAAACATTAAAATTATTAAACAGAAAAATACTTTCTTTATCAATTGCTCTTCAGTTGTACCAGTGCATATATTTTACAAAAAAAAGACAATATATATTCGATTGAATATCATTAATATACCTTAGGATCTTAAGATCTCTGATGAGATGTTATTTAAGTAAAATTCTGACATTTTGTCAGTTTAAATAAGTCGCAAATTAGAACTACGGACTTGTTATATGCTAGAAATTATCAGGCGGACAGAAAAAGTGCTTAATTAAATAAACTCATATCACGTAGACACCGTAAGATGCATGTTTTTTCTACCCATTATATTCTTATTTTTATCTATTATATTCTTATTCTTAATCTCGTAGTTCCAATATGTAGAATTAAAAAAACGTCCAACAAGCAAATAAATCATTTTTAATTGCCAATCAGAAGTAGCAATTTTTTTCTTGTATTATAAACTTTATTATATAATTGCTATCAATTATTTTGCACGTAAAATTCATCTGATAATTCCGCCACAACATCTGACCACTAGAAAACGCGTTCATGTTCTTCCATAAAAAGTACAGAGTGTCCCGAGAAGTAAATAGAGTTTTTATATTCACATAAATGAATTGTATCATTATAAAATCATTACGGGGACATTTTGGCACTTTGGATTCTTCCAAAATTCACTGCCAATAGTGAGAATAATCCTGTTTCTTCAGTATGCTAAATATATCTAAATCAGTTATATACGTTTAGGTATTAAGATTATTATTTTAATATTGAAATGATAGACCTAATCGGAAATGTCCCGTTTATTTGCGGAAGCACCAATAGGGTGTTTCAATTCAATTTGAGATTTTGACGTAATCATTTATTCATAAACATAATTTACACAATTCACGATTAATTTATATTATTAAATTATTTAATCGTAAGTTACGCTTTAATAAATTAGTGATATGTTTGCATTATGCTTTGTTAGCTTTAAAGTATAATATATTGGAGTATATTTATTTCTTCATGCGTCGTTACATGTAATAATACGCGCTAATAATTTCTCGTGAAAAAGAATATGAAGAAAGGTCGTTGCGATAATAATTAATAACAGAAAAAAAAATTTTTCTGTGTCTTGGCTATCTAGAATGTAATATGTTATTAGTGATAGGAGATAGAGTAAATGATTACTGTATGCTTCGTCAACAAAAAATCAACTTGCATCAAAACATTTCTGTGAACGCTGGATTCTTCGATACAATCGATGCGACATATTCCGCTTAATAAAGACTAAGTCCAGCTTACTGAGAAGGTATTGAACGATACGTCGCAAGTTCTAACGTAGTAAATCTTCTCTGTATGATATGTAGGCTATATTTAAATATATAAAAAGTATGCGGGCACAAGTAGCGGTGCGCTTATTGTACAGAGATAACAGACTTTACAGACTTTGTAGAAAAAAACTGACTTATTAAGTGGGCGCCGTGTGTATACAAATATGCATACATATGTAGCGTAATGGATAGGCAGTAAAGGTTGCTTAGAGCTAAAAAGAGGAAGAAGATCGGTAGACGGTACAATATCTAGCGAATAAATATAATTAGCCTTAGGCAATAGCATGATTAAAAGAAGCGCAGTTAATAAAAATAGCTGCGTGTGGAGCCTATGTGAGATCGTATATAAAGCGTATTGTCTAGATCGTGGAGAAAGTATATATTTGCGCATTATATTTCCCGCCCTGACGGACATGCTTTTATTATAGATTATTCGTTATATAAGTTTGTGAAATGGATGATCATCAAAATTGTGCGCGACAAGTTGGAAAATGTGTGATTAATGTGTATTTTATGCTCGACCAATTCCAATTTAAATCTATCATGGAAAATTTAAATAACAAATCTGTAAACAATTTACTTGATGAAATAAGTTCTGTTATATGATTTACTACTATTTGTTTACACAGATTATATTAAAATGTACCACGAATTCCTTGCACGTTCCGCGAAAATAATTTTTTGTTGAAATTAAAATTACATGGATTGCGTGCACGTGAATATTAACGAAGAAATAATATCTACATTTTAAAACGTGTTGAGTTTTCGAAATATTTATTTCTAATATTTTAAATTAGCAATATTTTATAACGTACATGTCAACCAGAAAATGAATTCGATAATTATATATATTATTTTAAATATCTTCTAATATAAAAACAATGTAAAATCAAATAAAAAATGTAATTGTTACTAAATCATAGACAATATATTTTGTCTGTTTGACAATCTTGATTTTAAAAGTCCTTATAAGTATTATTTTTTACTCTTCTTATATTTTATTATTTTCTCGATTAAATTTATTATCTCCTACTGTTAATCTTATTTCTTACACATATATAATTTATAAACAATATAATGTATGTTATATGATTATTATGCAAATGCATTATAATCTTATATTTATTTTAGAATAATGCGGCATGTTTTGATTGTGGATATATGATCGATATTTAGGAATATATTCGCCACACATATAACGTCAAATGTCTACTGCAAATTGGCAATTCAAATTAATGTATATGTGAATAAACTAAGGTTCGAATAAAATTATGACATAGATGTTATCTAGTAGCAATCAATTTTTATCTATATTGCATCTCTGTATGGAAGTCATGAAGGTGCATATATACATATATATAATAATGCGCGTCCTGAAGTATAAATGATACTTAATTGCTGAATCTGTAAGTAAAAATAAATATAATAAAGTGAGACAATGCAATGTAATAAGAAATTAATATTTCTTCCTTTTATTTGTTGATCGTATATATAATCGTATATATCATATAATACGATTATAATAAAATTACATCAATATATAAGGTAAGTACAAAATCTTTTAAGATTAATGTTTAACGTTTCACAATGCAATGAAAGACTCAAAATATATATATATATATAGTATAAAAATAAGTAATATATTAATAGTATAAAAATTAATTCCTATTAGTAAAAAATACAGTTTGATTTTAATTTTTTCGAAATGGATTTACGAACTTAAAAACATTATCATTCATGATGCTAGACGGTGCAAAATAACAATTTTGAGATATTTGAATTTTATTTACATTCTTAATTAGAAGATAAAAATCTGAAGTATTAGAGATAATAATTATTTATATATATTACATGATAAGAGATTC
>NW_017259192.1:5008196-5008777 GCF_001594045.1 Atta colombica | reverse complement strand
TATATATATATATAGATTTATTTTGTAACTGATAAAAATGAATAACAATAAAACAGCAACGGCATAAATACATAAATATAGGGATGAATCTTTTATTGATCAACTATCCCATACCACTATGAGGTATCCTATTCCTTCTGATGAATTGAAGTTTGCATAGGATTCATTGGGATTCATATCAAATTTTGATTTTTGGTATAGTTAACAAGTAACTGGATTCAAATAAAATTGTCAAATCAATAAAAAATAAATGATTCAAACTTTTGTTGAACTTTTGTATCGTTCATATATCCGTATTTTATATTTTTTTTGGAATAAATTTCTACGTAACGTTACATGAAAGTCTTTATTCTTACTTAATTTTATTTGGGCAAAATTTGTTAATTATAATGACAGTAAATTTATAAATTAACTGGAACGAGAACGGGAATGAGTCATGAAATGAGATTTTCTCAACGGATGATAATCTGTTTGGTCAATAATGCAGTTAAGAAAAAAAAATACTAATAATTATTAAGATTTAAAAGATTCATTAAATTATTTTATATATTAAAGTGTTAAATATAATTAAATATCACACT
>NW_017259192.1:5005656-5007999 GCF_001594045.1 Atta colombica | reverse complement strand
TTACTTTATGTAGATCTTTTTTTTAATATGTTATATTTATTGATTAATGTTATTGTTAATATCAAATACTAATTAATAATTCAAATATTTCATTTACTAAGCTTTGTTAACTTTTTTAATATATAATCTAAACTCATTAATACTTTAATTTTTATTTATTAATTAATTTATCAATTAATTCTTTTGCCATTATGTCTTTTTTAAGTCACATTGTACAGTTACATTGTATTATTTAAAAAAATATAAAACATTTTAATTACATACAAAATATAAATGATATTAGATGCAATGTTACGATATTGAGACATTGAGAACTTTAATAGTAAAAAAATATTATTATTATATATTAAATAGTGTCTTATTACGTAACAGATTTGTATTTATTGAGTATAATATTTTATTTGTGCATCAATAAATTTTAATACAATAAATTTTAGTAAGTATATATATATTAATTATGTAAATCTTTTGATAAATATTTTGAAATATGAAATACTATTCAATTACAATCATTTTAAAAATTATATATATTTAATAATTATATATATTGTAATTTTACAAATTATAATATCTGTACGTAAAGATTCATGACTTGAATCAATAGCAAATAATTTAATTAAATGCTAGTTTAATTATACTTAATGAAGGTTGTGCTACGTGTAGTCAGATGAATAGAAGCCAAGGGCACAAGACGGGGAAAACAGGATATACAAAAAGGATCGAATTCGAGTAAAATCCTATAAAGTTATCGGAAATTTGTTGTCTAAATTAGTATTTTGATACATTTAGTAATCACGTAGTGAAAACTGTTACACTATTATTAATGCTTTAAAATCTATTTTAAATAATTTTCTTTCCGGTGTGAAATAACATAAAAATAAATCAACATTATTTAATTGAGGTGTATTAAAAATGTTTCAAAGTTAACATTTAAAAAAAATCAAAATGACGGATTTAATATAATAGCAGAATTAAAAGTTTTTTTTTGATGTTATTAATATGATTAAATAGTGATGTTTTTATTATAAAACTTTTATGTTAAACATTTTTTTTATCTCAAATAATTTTTGAGATATAACAAAAAAAAAAGGCTAAAACCGATTTATACAGATGAGTAATTTCACCTTTTAAAATCGTTTTTTTTTGCCATAATAATTTCAAAATTTATTTATTTCATCTATATATGTTGAAGTTTCATTAAAATCAGAATTCATTTCTCTTAATAGTCATTTTGGCTACCTCATTTTGAATTTGCAATTAAAAATTTTTCAATTATGAGTGCAGATTTAAAACCAACAATTTCAAAAACATTAATGTAGAGATTTTTAAAGCTGTTTATTATCATGTATTTTTATTTCAAGAATTTTTTGTAAAAAAGTACTCAATCCGACTGACTTTTTGGTTATAACTTATTATTAATGCTAAATAATAACATATTTATCTTATTTTTTTGTATAGATATTATATTGTATAGGTATTATATTGTATACGTATTATAAGTCTTAGGAATATAACAAATATGTTACACAACCAGTTATGAAATACATCACGAAAAGAAAACCTAGGAGAAATAATAAGATATTCCATAGGACAATAAAGATGTAAATTATAAAAGACAATTTCATAATATTCTTTGCATTTCCAAGTGTTATAGTAAAGTTTAAGCTTGCTTACTAAGCGTAATATTGGATTACTTTTGCATTTAATCTGAGCTTGAACTCTTGTTTTTCTTCTTCTTGCTTAACACGTTAAGAACATATTTCCATAGATAATTCATTTAGCTAAAATCGTATGTAATGTATTAAAAAAAAATCCTAATTTTTAGTATAGCAAGGTATACTTGATATATTTAAGAATAAATTAAATAAAATCTATTTCTATAAATTGTGATTATATGTATAAAAATACATAAGTTAAAAATTTATAATTTACTTAAATAAGAATTTTAAAATTATTTTTATAAAAAAGCAAACTAAATGCCAAGATATTTTTTAGTTAAAATTGTTTACGTTAACAAGTTTGTTTACGTTTACAAACAAGTCGTTTTTATTTTAAATTATGCCCACATCAATCATTCGGAATTTTGTTTCACTTTTTTCATACTTCTTGTTCTAAAAATCCCTTTCGTTCATAGAACATATCTGTTTCTTTGTATGTCAAACAGTGCGTTATGTACTCCATGCGAAATACTTCGAGCATTATGAATTCAATGTCGAGTGAGAAAAGCCAATATTTTATTCCATCCTTCCAATCCATCCTTCCAACAAATATCTGCCTAGTCTCTCAGAGAGAGATTTCTTTTGACGAATAATATATATGTTTATATATATGTTTATATATATA
>NW_017259192.1:5003009-5005266 GCF_001594045.1 Atta colombica | reverse complement strand
ATAAAAATAAATTATAAATATATTTAATATCACAATTTAATTAATTACTAAGCATAATAACACATCAAAATATTTTCATATTTTTTTACATACAGTTAATTGAAAATAATTCTAATATTTAAATAGTAATTTTTGTAGGTTGACTAAATAGAAAAGGTTATCTTTTTTATTTAAAATGCTTTATTTATAATTTCAAATATTATGTTTTATTTACAGATGTAAATGCACTCCGTAAATTAACATTAATTCTCTACTAAATAAATTTGATGAAATATGTAAATAAATTATTTACATATTTTATCAAATTATTTTTTTCTCATTTAAGTCTTATGTCCAGTTTCATTTAATAAAATTTAAATCATGCTTATAAGCTTACTAACTCTTACTAACAAGCTTTTTAAGAGACTATTGTGCCTTTATATGCGTTACATATTTCAAGAGAAAAGTAGTTCTTTTTGTCTTGTGATTGCACAGTAAAAATACGTTTGCAAATTCGTAACGCTGAATATACACGTATGTGTATACGAAGATATACAAAGATGTTACAAAAATATATTAGGTATACAACTTTGCTTCCGCCGTTTTTTTTCCGAAATTCGAGGCTTTATTGTAAAAAACTGGTTATACATTTATGATTCAAAGTATTGTCCATCGCTGGCCACTACTTTCTCCCATTTTTCGGGTAGTGTACGAAAAAACTGGTCATCTTTTGAGGCTATCCACGAATCGATCCAATTTTTTACTTCTTCATAAGACCGGAAGTGCTGGTCAGCCAGGCCGTGTGCCATTGATCGAAACAAGTGATAGTCAGAGGGAGCAACGTCTGGAGAATACGGCGGGTAGGACTTCCCCTTTCAACGTTTCCAAGTATATCTTGACCACTTTCGCAACATGGGGTCGAGCATTGTCATGCTACAAAATCATTTTATCGTTTCTCTCGTTGTATTGCAGTCGTTTGTCTTTCAATGCTCGGCTCAAACGCATCAATTGCGTTCGATACCGATCGCCTGTGATTGTTTCAGTCGGTTTTAATAGTTCATAACACTACGCCGAGCTGGTCTCACCAAATACAGAGCATGACCTTGGACGTCAAAATTATCGTTGTTGAAGCGTTGAAACCACTCACGGCACGTTCTTTCACTAATAGCGGCCTCACCATAAGTATTTGAGAGCATTCGATGAGCCTCAGATTTCTTCATATTGAAGCAAAAAATTAAAATCTCTCGCAAATGATGAGAATTTGGCTCGTAAACTGACATTTTCAATCGAGAATAACTTTATGATGCAGACACAAATCGACTAATGTTTCTATGGGGTTATGTTGACAGATGCCCAAGTTTATTGTATGACGTCTATGATCTATTTATTTCGACCATCACTTACCGCTAAAGCCATCTATAGGAAAACGGCGGAAGCAAAGTTGTACACCTAGTAGATAGATTTAGATAGATATTATGTGTTGTATTTATTCAATGTTTTATGTGTAAATAACAATTACAAAGAATGAATTGATTGTTATATTTTAGATAAAATTTTATATAGATTGGAATTATTTTAAAAAATTAATTGATTTATTATTAATTATGCTTGAAAAAGTTCTCTTAATAAAGTTTTTTGAGAGGCGATTAAAACTTTATTGCATAAATTTAATCGTTCCAATCGATTCCTATCAACATTATTCCTTTCAAGCTATAGAAGTATAGGGGATACTTGATTTCATTCAGTTCTCAGAATATCAACTGAAAAGATTAGTAAATTGCGTATCTTTTCGTCGTTACATATTTAAGATATTCAGAACTTTTTCAAATTTGAATAAGTAGTTAGCATATATAATGTTATCAGAGTTTGCTTTTTTGAGATATACATAAAAAGTTTTTTCAAGATCTTTCTCATCTGATAAGATGTCTCAATGTGGAAGTTAACCAGACGTGAAGAGAATACTTTTTCACTTTCACTTAAGTTAGAAGACTCAGATACGAATATATACGAATATATAGTTAACTAAGAAGAAAGATATCCTTCTTCTTTTTTACTCATCTAAAGCTGCAAACTTTATACAAGCGTACCAATAAATTGGATTTAAAACTACACAATACTACTTTTGATATCCCGATTCATATTGCTTTTATAAAATAAGTTTCTTTTCTTTTTTAACCAATAAACCAATAAATATTAAGAAATAAGATCTATTATCTATTATATATTATATCTCTATCTTATAAAAAATTTTGCTTTATCATACTTAAAGAAACAAATG
>NW_017259192.1:4997055-5002909 GCF_001594045.1 Atta colombica | reverse complement strand
AAAAGACTAATGCGACATTTATTATTACAAATAAATAATTCTAACAATTTACTGCCATTGTAAAACTGCAAATATAAATTCTCGAAACTATTTATTATAATAATAGTATATTTGTAATAATGCGCTATTATACTTAGCTATGATTTTCTAACGCGATAGAGATCTTTTTTCTCGCTTCGCGAGAATCTTTTATTGTAACATATATTGAAATTATATTCGGAGATGGTTACAGAATGACAAATTTCGTTTTTCATATATATCAAAGAATAAAGTTTTTTATATTATAATAAGCATAGATATACATGTATAACTTTTGAAAAAATATGGTCACGATTACTATCATTCTCATTTGCATGAAAGGAAAATGACATTTATCCATGACAAAGTCATTAGCGCGAAGTCAGGTCTGAACGTCAAACAAATGCAATAAATGAATAAAGTTTTATCAGAGTCACAATACAGTTTTATGAAAAGATTATTAAAATTTTGTAGAGTGTTATAAATCGCAAAAAATAATTAAAAAAAATTTCTACAAAAATAATTTATCGCAAAATGATTGCTTTTTGTGTATAAGACATTCCTTTCTGTTATTCATTAAATGTTTTATAAATTTCTTGAATGGAAAATTTATTTCCAATTATTTTATATATATTCTTATTTATATTTGAATATACAAAACGAGAAGTTTTGCTGGCAAAGCAAATATTCACGTACTTTATTTGAATAATTTTTTGAATTATAATGTTTAGTATGTTTATTGATGCATATTTGCTAATACAAATTTTCATATTAAAGGCGGATAAATTTTACTGTAATATTATCTTTATTAGCGTAAGGTTCTATAATATTTAAGTTCATCTATAATTAATCCAACTTTTGTTTGTTGAAAAGATAGCAGATACTAAGAGTTCGATATAATATAATATAAATTAATGCATAATAAGTAATGTGTTTTATTAAATTAAAAATAATTGAACAAATTATGTATTGTAATTTAGCATGTATGATTGTAAATAATTTTATAAGATATATAATTGTGTAAAATAAAAAAGCTTTTCAGAGCCATTGTTATTTCGCTATGTGTAAAACTGAGCCAGCATTTCTCTCTCTCTTTTTCTAAAATATAAAGCATCTTCTTATAAAATCGCATAAAACTAAAAAGTAATTTAAAATCGAAAACGTGATGCTATAGCATATCGTGAATTTAACATGTTGAGATCGCAATCTTAAATCTTGAAAAATGCTAGATCCCGGGTGCATTCCTATACATAATATAAAACAGCTGTTGAATCTCAAATGCGTCCCACTATACGTGATGGGAGAGTCTCTTAACTTTTATCTTGAAGAATAACTATCATAAATCGGCAAAGCTGCGCTAGTATCTAACTCGAATCAATGTAGACATTCGCGTATTTTCCCATCAGCTGACACTTGTGCCCAAATGGAAAGTCTCGGTGAGGTGGGTGACGAAGGAAAGGGGTGCGAGATTGTTCATGGTGCGCACGCACCACTGAATGAACGCGCTTTTGAGCCTTTCAGTATCGCCGACGAGGTTCTTCAGTGCGGTACCGATTTGATCCACTGGAACGATGTAAATTGAACGGATATCTGTAAATCTAGTTTACGTGACAAGAGCGCGCATAACTCTCCGATAATTCTGCGACAATAATGTTGACAATTGACAAATCGATGGATAAGTCGCGCGCAAATAAATAGGTACCGATTGACAGGAGACAATTAAGATTCGATGAATATGCGGATATATATTGTCAAGTTTTCGGACGTAACGTGATAAACGTCGTTTGTTACTGTCGGTGATAATGACTTTAAAACCATCGTGTCTTTAATGGTTTGCGCTTTCTATTAACTGATATAAAAATAGGGAAATGTACTGATTACAAATGAAATTATGCTTTTAACGTGTATGATAAGTGCAAAGCGCATTTTAGTAATGGAAAAGAATTTCACAGAAAAGCTTTTATTTGCAATCGTTTAACATGCGCGTGTAAAAAGTGTTAAAAAATTTAAATGTTGTTTTATTCATTAAAAACACGATAAAAATTAATATAACGTATTTAAAAAAACGAGATATTATTTAAAAAATGCTATATCTACAATTAGTGAGACGAAGTTGAAAAAGAATTTAAAAAACATTAAATATTTAAATATATAAAGATTCCAAGAAGATTGAACTAATTTGCAATATCTACATAAAGATAAAGCAGAGATTTCTATAGCTTGAATATAATATAGATTTTCAAGTGAATAGTTAAATATCTGCGAATTTCCATGGCAAAATTATCTGATTGTGAGATATAATTATTTCGCAATAATTATTCCGATTTCAAAGACAATCTTAAATCGACAAATAATGAATTTAATAGAAGGAAGTAAAAAAAATAAAGGAATGAAATTGGTTTATCAAATTTTGTATTGGAAAATTAATTATTAATATCAAGTGCATTGATTAAACAATAAAGTGTGTGAAATTTTCACAATGAAGTTTGTATCAATTACACATACACTTTTCCAATAAAAATGAACAATCAAGTTAAGCTACTATAACGATTATTTGCCAGTTTATTGTGCACTACGTCGAAGGAAATTGATAATAGCTTATAAAATTGATTTAACGTATTGTTTTGAATAAACAAACAGAGATCAACGAATCGTCATACAGACGAACGATCGAACAAAATCTCGGGACTATTCCTACGACTGCTAAAGAAAAACAATTCTTACAAATATGAATAATCTAAATCTAGGACATTTATATAACTGCACTGCATCGATTCTAGAGCGCAATGTTACATTGCTATTAAGACTAAATCTTAGTGAGATACGTTATTTTATTGAAGAGACATTAAATAAGTCAACTAGACGTGAAATTCTACGGCAAGCACTTTATGACTGCATCCTCGTTAATCAGGAACGACCATTCGATTTGCCATGGTGGCAAAAGCTCTTCTGGTCTTTGATATTTGCAGTGATACTGCTCGTCGCAACTGGTGGCAATATTATCGTTATGTGGATCGTACTTGGTAAGAAGACTGATTGTATAAACGTAATATAGCATGACCGAGAAGTTTCCTCTTGTTAGTGAACTTCGCATTCCTATGCATATAAATTATTTCAAAGTGGAACTCTTTCTCTCTCTTTTTGAGATTAAAATATTTGTATTACCAATAACGATCATGTATAGCTTTTATTTACAATTAATAATCTAATTTTATTATCAGTTGCAAAAAGTATATAAATTAAAATTATGCAAGCTTAATTACATATGACGATAAAATTACAATAAATCAAATTAAAATTTTTGGACAATAATTAATTATAAAGTTACTTAGGTAAAATTTTTTTTAAATATTCAACTAAAAAGTAAATTTTTAATATTTTTGTAAATGCAATCACAATGTTTATTTACATATAATATTTTATTTATAAGAATATTATCTGTACACGATAAATAAGATAAATGAAAAAGATTCAGATTGAAAAAAATCTTAACAATCCTTAACAAAGCATTTTGTTATTATTAAATATTAATTAATTAAAAATTATATAAGCTATTTAACAAAACTTGCTAGAAAATAATAAATATACAAAAAACAGTGACTGTTATGAATTTTTTATCAAGATGGTATTATTTGAGAAATTGCATAAAGCCAATAATCTTCCAAATAAGTAGAATAGTAATCTATTAATACAAAAATTGTCCACATTTTCTGCTTTATGCATATTTTTGATAATATAATACATTGTATTATTATATTATTAATAACTTCACAATTAAACTCGTTTTTAACTTTCTTTAAAGACAAGTTTTTCTCTTATCTATAAATATTAGACAAATATTGACAAGAATTAAATCTACATTATAAGATTATTATGTTCACGTGTATATTAATGAATATCTAAAAGTTTAATTCACTTTAATTTGTGTATTTTTTATTCAAATAAAGGCTATCATGACATACAATTTATCCATTCTCATTCCGCTTTTTATATAATAAAATAATTAAGCAAAATTTGTAATTATTATAAAAGAAACAAAGTACAGACGTAAATTTAGAAAATAAGTATTTCTTTTATAATGTGAACTATAGAGTGATATATACATGTAAATTTTATAGCATATTGCTTTGTTCTTTAAAAGCTGTCTTTGAATTCTATCTTGAGAAATTAAAATTAAATGTACATTCTGTTTAATATAGATAGGCTCTTAAAGTATCTGCATATCATATTACGTTAATAGTATTAACAATATTAAATATCTTCGCTGTGTTCAATATAATTGAGTGACAGCTGATTGGATAGATTTCTTTTAGAAAGTTAAATGTATATTCAAGAGGTTAAATAACATTACAATATTTAAATAAGTATTTTATAAAAATTAAATAGTCATATGTGATAGAAAATACTGATGTTTTTGATTATGAAGAAAAAGTATGCTTTTTTTCGAATATCAAAATTGATTACGTTTTTTTTATATTAAAATTACTTATTTAATAATAATATTTCTTCACTCTTATAATATTATTTAGTATAAACATATTATGTAATATAAATATTTACATCTTTGAAATATTCAGTTGTTTAATTTGAGCGATTGAATATTTTATTTCTTATATATTTTGTGCTGAAAATCATTCCTTTTGACGTGATACAAACACTCATATAATAAAAACAAATAGAGTATGAAACGAAATAACTTTTACATATCAAAACACATTACATTATCTATCAGAAGAACAATTTGGTTACAACTTTGGTTATAACTTTTATATAAATTTTATTTATACAACTGAAGGAAAATATTTTGTTGAATTGCTTAATAATTGTAGATAGTCCAATATTAAACTACAGTACTATTAATTTTCATATGTTAAAAACGTAATAATAAAAATAGATGTAATACTTTTCTGTTAAAAAAACTGATAAATTTTTATCATTTTAAAATCCTAACAGAAATTTATAAATAATAATTTTAATAATTGATAACAATATATTGTTATGAATTTCTATTTCATAAAAGATTGATATTTCACAAAGATACTTTTTTCACATTTACAATTTAACTTAATAAATAAAAAAATAAATTTATATATAAGGAAAATTTCATATTTTCAATTTATATTTATGTAAAATCGTCGGCATTTCGATTATCTTATTCTTTTTCTTTTTTCTTCATGTAAACTATACTAGTGTCTTTTGTTACATGTATATCTGGTTTTGATCCGTATCTACGTGACAAGCATTCTTATAATCAAAGATAAACAATTTTTTATTAGCGAAATACAACAAAACATACAATAACTACGAGCCACGTGACGGATTTATGTATTTTTACACATATAAAGTGTATAGTAAATAGTTATACGTACTAACATACAAACAAAACATACTAAACATGTCACTATATCAATATTTGATTAAATTTGATATATTCATGATTTCACATTCATGATACAAAAAATATTTTTACATGCTCAAGAAAATAAAATATTAGAAAATTGTGTAAAAAAAATTCTCAATCTTGATATATTTTTTTAATAGATAAATCGTAACAATAACAATTTTAGCTTTGCAAAATTTTGCAAATTTTTCTTTTTAGCATCTACAAATTTCATTTTTTACAATAATTATTCTTATGTATCTTTAACAAATAAATATTTATTTTTATTTTAAAATTATTAAAAGTAAATATCTAATGTTAATATTTAACTCTATTTAATTTATAATATAATTTGAAGCTATGATACATTATCATATATTAAAAAATCATTGTATAGAATTTACTTTATTACCTATATATTATACACAGAAATACCAAGTTTATTTATATATTATT
>NW_017259192.1:4995047-4996294 GCF_001594045.1 Atta colombica | reverse complement strand
TGACCAAATTTGCCAACAATTTGTAGATTAATTGCTAACATTTTACTGACTGGGAATGTTTTTATCAATTTTTAATCTTTTATAAATAATGAAAAAATGTTTTAAATTTGATAATAGTAATATATATATATATGCTATTATCGTGTGTATGTGTGTCCGTGTGTGTGCATGTGCGCACGTATGTGTGTGTGTGTATATATATATATATATATGTATATATGTGTATATAATAATATTATATTTTCTATACTATTTATGCCATACGAATATATAAATAAAATATGTGCGTATTTACATATATAATACATATATACATATACGTATACTTATATGTATATAAATACTTTGTAATAAATGCTATCTCAATTAAGGAAGAACTAATTAGATGCAAAGGTCTAATGTAATAGTGAAAACTGTGAAGTAATTTAGTGTAAAGAATCTTATAGAAGAAGCTATATAACTGGTTAATTACATATTATGTATGGAGTTGCACTTCTAAATATGTATAATAGAATAAATGAAGAAATATAATTTTGCTGTAAATAGGATTGCATAACAGTAATTTTATCATTTTTTTTTCATATTTAACAATTTGAAACACATTAAAATGCAAAAATAATAAACATATTTCGTCAATAATTAACCTACAATTATTGAATAATTATTATAATTATGTTGCTCATGTTTATTTAGTCATAGAAAATTTTTATTCTTCATATATGCATGTATATATTTTACAGATATAATCGAAAATATGAAATTTCTTTAATTATGTTTTCATACAAATTTAAAGCTAAATTAATATAATTATAGGAGAATTGTGACTTATTAGAATTCAATAAATTTTATTAGCATTCATATTTTCAATCTTCAGAATATATATCATTTATCTCAAAATGCGTATATTGCATTACTCTAAAAATGTATCAGACATTTCAAACTTGCTTAATATAATATAATTTTTCTGTTACTTTTCCGATTATTAAGAAACTTATTAGTTAAACTTTTGCCTAGTATAATATAATTTTTCTGTTACTTTTCCAATTATTAAGAAATTTATTATTAGTTAAACTTTTCTTTAACCAAGTATACCTTTAATGAAGTTATGAAATTGATGGATGTTGATTTGCCGAACGCCTATAATGCTATAAAACTTTTCTTATCATATGGTAAAGAAATGTATTACTCATATATCTATATATATGTAATTATATATGTGTACGTACGATGTATATATATATATATAT
>NW_017259192.1:4993147-4994923 GCF_001594045.1 Atta colombica | reverse complement strand
ATTATATTAATATATTGTAATATTAAAATGTAATTATATTGTTAAAAAAATAATACTTATCTAAACAAGAAACATGCATAGATATTGTTCCACAATTCGATAAAGTTTCCTTTATCGCCTATAAATGTCACTTACTACAACTTCGAATTAGATAAAACTAATAAAAGATTAGAATAGAAGTTCGAATCGTGGAAAATTTGAAACTTTCACGTACTGCTATATTATACAAAAGTTTTATATTTCACAGTTTTATAATCGCAAATAGTTTTTGATAATGTTGTTACAAAGTGTTAGCAAATCTGTGTTTTGCAAGTCATAAAATAAATAAAATTAATCGCGTTGAATTAAATATATGGCGATATATCGATACGTCATTTTGTCTGTTTTTTTGCATGTGTTAAAGCAGAGCTGGGATTTAGTTGCACATTTAGGTCGATTTTCAGCTTGCTTTCTGCCCCTTACTTCACCAATCCGCACCGATCGGCATTTAGATTGCACAAGGATTGATAAAGAAAGGGATAGGAACCAAGCTGAAAATCAGCCGAAATGTGCAAAAATATTTCAGCTCTGTTAGCTAAAGCAATCTGTTCCGCGACATAAAGCAAAGAAACAGTTCTTACGAGCAGGAATTTATCAGTAAGAGAAGCTGCGATCTTATACGCATCATTCAATCATTTTCAATACTTCTCGACATCGCATCGGTGGAATTCGTAATGAAACTTTTGCCGTGCGAGCATTATTTGCAAGTACAGCCAAGGAAGTTTCTATCGATCAGAAGTGGGAAAACTTTAGTGACTCGGCAGATTAAGAGGATGGCACGAACATAAAATTTCGCAGAAATCTAGCTTTATAACGAGCAACTGTATTTCTTGGATATACTGATCCTAGCCTGTCATCGGAAAAGAAGGAACGTAATGATGAAACCACGCTTTGTCGTGACAAATAATAGTTGAAAATATATCTCAGGGGTTTGTCGCGAAAAAGCAGAAGCTTTAAATGGCATTACATATGCAACTATTCGTCTCCGTGAAAACATGCGTTCACAAAATGCTTTCTGCTGCAAACGGAATTGCTGAGCTTTTGCCTTATCCTAAATGTATGACATGTATTGCAAAACTATTGCATGCTACTTCAATAACATATGATGTTGTATTGAAATTTGCTTCTTATTAAAAAATTTGCTTGTTTTCTTAAAAAAAACTGTTCAATGTAAATAAAAATTTTCGATAAAAATAATTATTCAAAATAATTATTCAATTTTAAATTTGTTAATGCACTTGTTAAACTTTATTTTTTTATTACTTTGTTTTATTAAATGGCAATTTAATCGCTCTGTTCGCAAAAATCTTTCCTTTAATTAGAATTTAATTTCCAAATTATAAAATTATTTCTAAAGGTCTGTTGTAATGCATAATTCATTTTTATAAGAAAGAAGATTATCCAATGCAATATTTTGCAAACATTACTATTACTTAAACACTATTACATATACACGTTGCTTCTTTATTTCTGAAACATTTGCTCAAAATTAATGTTTAGATAGATTGATTATGTCTGCGAGTAAAACTTGAAATATCTTTTTTTGTACCTAAATATATGATATATTCTCAGCTATACATTAGATATTTTTACTCCAGGGAGATTGAATTAAATTCATTTCGTTATTGTGTGTTTCGATTTGCGTAACAAAATCCTTATGATTTATGAATGTAGTCCCGAAGACAAGTAGAATATATGTAAAACTGGACATTTCCATCATGTTTTCGGAGATAACAT
>NW_017259192.1:4989160-4993047 GCF_001594045.1 Atta colombica | reverse complement strand
AATTTTATGTCAAGAGGATGACCTCTCTCCAATAAAATTTCGTAATAACATCATATTACAGAATTTCAAATACATATATTAAAGTGTATATATTAAAGCTATATTAAAGTGTATATTGTGTTATTAAACTAACAATTATAATTGATAGAAAGAACAGCACGTTTCTATTTTGTCGATAAAATTATATTGTTTGATATTATTTTGGAATATTTTATTATTAAAAAGTATATTTCTCTCTCTCTCTTCTCTCTCTCTCTCTCTCATTACAATTTATTTAGAATACATAAAATTTATTAAAATGTTTGTTTTATTGTTTATGGATTTTGTTCATGCAATTTACTTTTAAATTATTATTATAAATTAATACATATTTTTGAAAGTTTGTATGCATATTTATATATTTATCAACCTAAGTAAATATTATATGTAAACGCAACAAATTTTATAAAATACATCATTTTACCTTTTTTATTAATAGAAAGAATAAGAATTAATTTTTAATTTAAAGTTATTTTTATTAAAGGGAAAACAAATATATCACTAATATATTTCTTAAATATTCTAAATGTTACATATTTGTCTGTAACAATTCATAAATAAGAATAATGTGTTAATTTAATAGCAGAAACAAAGAAGCAATTCCTTTGGATTTAATTCTATGTTGTGGTCGAAGAAACTAACTACAGAAACATCAAGTTAATGAAACTTTCTCTTGAGTGATAATCAAAGTTTCGCGATAAAAGTATTCGACGAACATGATTGTATTAATTGCTGCTACATACACAATCTCATTTAGTTCGATAAGTTTGTAGTATAAATTTGCAAAATCTTTCACATCAACAGATATTAAAACAAACAATTTATCTAAATACTTTAGAAATTTATATAAATAAAGTCGCAATGAAAAATAAATAGTAAAATAGTAATAAAAATGAAATATGAAAAATACAATAAACTTCTATCTCCATGAAAAATATGTATATACATGATATTTAATAAATTTCATAAAAAATAAACTTTTTGTTAGCTTATTAACAAATATGTAAGAAAATTTATCCTTCATATTTTTATGCATATTTTTATGTATGTAAATTAAACATTTTATAAAAATTAATTGGTCTACGCATTACATATACATACATTATATGTACATACATATATTAAAATCAATATATAATATAATACTATCAATATATAATATGATAATATGTCATTAAATATGAATTTATACGCAGTTTTCTCAGTAAAAAACATTTCTAATTACTTAATGCATATATTAAATGTTTGAATTAATTTAGCAACACGCATGTCATTTCATTAATGCAATCGCACATAAGTGTATTCGCTTAATGTATTCTAGGAAAAGTTTAAATCCAAAATAATGATATAAACTGTATTATTTTGACATCAATCAGATACTTCTATTAATTTTGCTTTTATTTGAATTAAAACATTTGTTTGATTTTTATTTCCTTTTAAAGCTATTTCCTTTTAATATGATTTATTTTTATTAATTACAATTTCAATGTTTTAAGTATTTCAAGCTCATATCAATATAGAATTAAAATACCTTTCCTCCCACCTATAAGATATATATATTGGGTCGTCCGGAAAGTTCGTGCCGACTAAAATTTAAATTTTAATATACATTTATTAAATAATTTTCTGCGTTTCAATTTTCCTTCAACATTGACACGAACTTCCGGACGACTCAATAAAATATCAATTATATCATATATATATATGATATAATTGATATTTTATTTTATAAATGTCATTGTCAAAAGTTCTTTCAAATTTGCTCACAAATTTACATCCGCTCGGATTATCTCGAACTAGACTTCGCACTCAATTTGCTACAAGTAGGACGATCGTTGGCGAACAGAAGAGCCTTCAAAAGGAAAGAATAGAATGCAATCTTCTTGAACTCCACATCTAAATTTTAGTAAGAATTCTCAGAGATTTTTCTATGGATTGAAAATTTATTCTTTCACTTAATCTCATATATCAAAAAACAATTAAGTTATAATAACTTTGAAAAGAATAAAGCTGCATATAATTAGTATTATATCTATAATGTCAAAAATAATTATGTATTGTTTTGACCGCGAATTATACAATATTTAATAAAGTTTATTTGATCAATAAGAAAATTTGAAAATAAATACAATGTATTATATTCATGATAATTCTATAAACGTTAAGTCTTTAAACAAATATACTAATACTTTAGTTAAAATTTATTTATCAGTCCATTAGTTTATTAGTGTTAAGACAACTTATAGTTGGCTTTATCAATGTTATTTAACTGCAATTGTAGTTTAACTATTCATTTTTTCATTGTTTTTTTTTCAAATAAACATTTTTTAAATAGAGTTATATTAACCTTTTACATTAAGTAAAAAAATCAATTAATTAATATATAAAATTAATAAAAGTAACAAATAAGTCTTAGAATAATTGTAATGCATACGCTTCAAAAAACTTAATAAAGCTGATGATTACAAAAATATTAAATTAATTTTAATAACATCAATAACATTCATATAACGTCTGTCTAGTTGCTCTCTCCTCCTCTTACTTAATCAAATCTTAATGAATAAATTATATAATAATATGCTATTTATGCGCTTTTAAAATCTGCAAAAAAATTTTTGTGCTCATTTTATTTAGCTACATAGATATAAATATATAGATATATTATATAAAAGTATTGTATTTGTAATTTATTTAAAGCCTGAATTATTTATTCGATCAATATCACCAACTTACTTTACAATTAATAACATGCGCACAGTTGATACAATTACCATATTTTTGTTGAGACATACAAAATTAAAAATGTGTTACTGTTATCTATTTTTCAAAATATATACGAGATATATAACATGACTAATTTTGGCAATATTCAGAAATAATTTAGAAAGAATACACATTTTGGGAGTTATAATATATTTATATATTATATTGTGATATTCTCTTCGTATGAGAGACGTGCGTTTCTAAAATTCTGTCGGATCATCTAACAATTCAGTATGAATATGTGAGTTTAGTCTGTCTAAAGTAATTTTATGCACTTGAATAAATGAATAGTATAATACAAGAGCTTCAAAAGAAAGCACGGATATAAGCGAAAATTAGAAATTAAACTATGAAGAAACAACTATTAATGTAATTATCTTGACATTATTTTAGACATATACATCTGTTCTGTTAAGTATAAATTCTGAAGTATAAATAAATTAATACGTTTGTAAAAGATAGCCGTTAGGAAAAGTTAATTTCATTTTAAACACATAAATAATTAATAGCTACTTGCATTTATTATAATGTAATTTTTGTAAATTTGTGCGAAGAGTATATATGCTAAAAGAAAATTAATATTTTTATTCAGACACGAAGATACATATTAACCAAAAAATTGAAATGAAAAATTCTCTATTTAAATTTGCGTATAGGTCAACATTTAAAAAAATGCATTAAAAAGAAGAAATTTTCATGCTAACATACTTTAATATGTGTATATAATGTTCATTGCATTGAATGATAATCATTATTGTTTAAACATAAATGTTCTCAAAGAGGATAATTAACGAGCTCTGATTGTAGAAGATTCATATCTTAGTGAGATATGTTTGATGAGTGATATGAGAATGTCTGCGCTAGGCAGTAGATATTAATAGCTACAATTTGCTGCACGGACGCAACTAAATTATCGTTATAATAATAATAATGATAATATAAAAAAATAAGCAAATCATTCATTAGGAATGCGTTTGTAATTTAATTGAAAAAGGCGAATAACATATTTGTTAATATCTTGGAATTATAAGCAACATCACTCAATTAGAAATGGTGACAATTGCTCTCCTAATGGTATTGCGTTA
>NW_017259192.1:4986230-4989060 GCF_001594045.1 Atta colombica | reverse complement strand
GATAAGTGATAATAATTTTTATTAGCTAAATACTTATATATTATATTATATATATTATATATATCAAAATTGACATTTTCAACTTGGAAAAATTGTTATAACAATAATATTATTTATGACTACTACAATATCAGAAATATAATGTAATACTTAATATTAAATAATTTCGGAAATGTGAGCATAAGGTTAAAGAAAAAATTAAAAAAAAGGATAATAAATGAAGAAGAAGAATTATATATACGAAGATTGTATGTCGCAAAAGAGCTTAATTATCGTTTCTATATGTACTTATAGTTTCTGTACGTACTTACAGTTTAAAAGGCGGAGAAGATACTTAATTATGATACTTTAACTATGCATCACTTTGAATATTTCAAAAAAATTAAATCGCCACAGTACTTTAAACTTTAGCATTCAATGTCGTTATATTTTTAAAGCAGCGCGAAAATAAACATATAAACTTCTGCAAAAAATAGAGGAAAGTATTCAACTGATGAAAGATAGCTAAGTTTTATAATATGGAACTGCACATGTGATTAATGTATTATATTACACGATACATATATTACGTTATGAGAATTATGATATTTTAGATATTTATTTAACATTTTTAACTCTCACAAGCTACAAATGATCTGCTAAATTTCTGCGTAAAGATTTTTTTCTTTTTTTTCTTTTTTGAGAAAACAGAACATCTTTTAAAAGAAATATATATTATTTTCTTGTTTCTTTTCTTCTTATTATTTACATGCATCAAAAATATTTATGTATTAATGTTTTATATATAACATATACATATAAATAAATACATATATATAATATATATCGCAAAATATAATATTATAATTTTATAATATATAAAATTGCTTTATTATAAAATTTATTAGCAATCATTATTTTTTATATTGTCATCAAATTTAACACATAAACGAAATTAGATTAGAAGAAAAATATTTTATCAAAGAATTCAACAAGTATTCTATTAGAAATGTTAAAAATGAGAATCCTTTAATTCGTGAAATATACACTATAATTTTATTTTATAACTTAAGCTACTAGTAATTCGATTTTTATAATTATATCAATTTCAATTCTATTCTTTTCACTTTTGACGTACTAGCAATTTTGAAGGTAGCTTGGTTGCAATTACTATCTTTTGCGTTGGTCTTCTCATTTCTATATTAAATTATATTTATCTTTTATATCTTTTACAAATCATGCGTAATACAGTCATATTCGATCGTATATAGAAACCATTATTATTTTTAATATTTAAATTATATGTTTTACTATGACTATTTTTAATATTGTACGAATATTCGTAAAGTTAATAATAATTTACTTTATTTCTTAATACTAATTTCTTATTACTAATATTCATATGTACATATTACAAATCAGTAGTTTTAAAAAGTTATTCACATTAAGTTAAATTAAAACTAAAAATATTGTGAGGCAACTCTCAAGACAGAACAGCATAATTACGATTTAAGTAGAATTTAAACTAAAAGTATACAAACAAGAATAAAAGATCATTTTTATTAATTTTTAAAAATCTAATGTCAAATATCATTGACAAATTTTCGAACAATTTCATCTTTCCATGTAATTATCCATAAATCGTCACATCCTAAATTCCCACTGCGTTGAAGTTTCTACATGGATATGCTGGCAATCCGCTTACGTTTATTACAAGCGGTCGATTTTCACTAATAGCATAAAACGAGAAGTCTACATCTCAAAATGTTATTACATATCATCTTTCATAAAAAACTTTTTATATATAAGATTTTATTCTTTTTTATTTTTTTAGCAAATCGGTAAATGTAATTAAAATTTTTTGAAGTATTCTATCATAATAATAAAAATTTTTATTAAACATAATATTTTAAATTATGTTATAAATAATACTGTATTCATTTATCATAGTACAGGAATTGAGTAATGAATCAGTAAACACAATAAATATCTATTTTAATATCATTAATATTCATATATATTTTCGTTGCAAGGCGTTAAAAAAATTTTCCATTTTAATAATATTTCTTTTTTAAAATGTTTTATACTTAATATTTATATACTTCTCTCCTTTGAGTTAATAATATTCTAATGTATAAATAAAATTAAATAAAAATATACGAGATAAGAAATATTCCATACTTATTTACATCTTTCTCGTATAAACAAAAAATGTAAAAAAAGAATTTCAATTTTGAAGTGAGCAACAAAAATTGTAGATTTTTCTTGAAAACATTATTACTTTATTTGTTGCTATAATTTTTATTTATAAATTTTTCGTACATTATACATGTATTATTTTAAGTAATCATTACTTATTTTATTATACATATTTCAATTAATTTTAGGGTTGAGTAAGTTTTATGTATAAATTATAATAAATTAACAATTTTTAATAAAACATAAGTATCTTATCTTTATATGCAAACTTCTGGTTTGATAATAACTTTATAAGCACTATGGAAGATTTTCAACTACGCGAAGAATTTCAGAAGTAAAAATTCCGAGTGACAATTTGGATTTCCGATATTTCTTGAAAATATATTATACAATAAGCATTTTAAACTGATTGTAGTTTAAATTAAAATAATCAAATTATGTTTTTGTGTTGTAAATTAAAATAGAATATTGTTTTGAGGATATGTATTATCAACAATCGATATAGTTTAAATTAAATTTAAAAAATAGATGTATATTTATAAAATTTTAGAATATAACAATCGATTGTTCAATAATTTTATTATATTTTACATATATTTTTCATCTATTTAACATAGAATCTATTTACTGATTGATCAATTAGCATTTGTCT
>NW_017259192.1:4973218-4986130 GCF_001594045.1 Atta colombica | reverse complement strand
TATATATAAATATCCATATTATAAATATATACTTAAAAAATAAAATCTTTTATTTTCTAATACATGTCAAGTTCTATTTTTTATATAAAAATATTTTATATAAAAACATGTGGTGTATTGTGTTAGTGTTGGAAAAATTATAATATAAACAACAGTAGGCAGCTCTAATATGACAATTTCAACATTTTTAGAAATAAAATAAATCTGTTTAAATAAGAGGAAGATATATTTGTCCTCGTTATGCGATGCGAATGATATATTTCTCAAGTATCGAATTCATGTAACAAGAGTGAAGGTATTATTTATGTCTATTAAAGAAGATATGTAGTTAAATCATGTCTGTTATACAAACAATATTATATAACAAGATTTTTTTGCGTGATAATTTATGCTATTATTTGTATTCTCAAATCACATAAAAGATTATATTTAATTACGACAAATACGTTTTATCATATTATAAATATGCATGACCAAAAATTACTTCAGTGATAAATGATATAAAAGTTAATCATCATACACGCACAAAAATGTTTGTCAATTGGTTTATATTTACCGTTATTTTGAATAGTAAAAGCAGCAGGATAAATCAAGTTCACATTTGACAGAGATAAATTATATTTTAAAATTCTAATAATTTGATTTAAAGTACAGTAAAGTAAAGTAAAGATTTCTTTGCAAAACCTATGCTTTACATAATACAAATGTAAATTACTATTATCAAAATTAATACTATTTATTCAAAAGTAAAATTGCTATTTATCAAAAAGATCAGAATCTTGACAAAGTAAAAAAAATTAATACTTCACAAAAACAGTTTTAATAAAATAATAAAATGATATGACATTTCATTATTTGCCTTGTTATATTACATAAATAACGTATCAACAAATACATAAATTTAAATAAAGTAAAAGAAATAAATTCAAACTTAAAATTATTTGAATTTTCTCATCTAAATAGTTAAGTACAATATATATTTTTAAAAGATACCAAACTTTCGAATTACTTTAAATTTCACATATAAATCTTTGTTGCCATGCATTATTAAGATATTACGTGTTATTGTTCTATTCTTTTTACGATACTAGTTTTCTTAACTTTTCGAATTTACGATACACTACTTGGTAAAGTTTTCAGCGCAGTAATAAATATTAGATTATCATGAAAAACAAGTGATGTGATATTCATGCGCAAAAGTCGATACAGAGCTTTGTACCTTTTGTGGATATGTTATGTATTTTATGTTATTTATTTTCTTAAGATATTCAATGTTCTTAAGAAATATTTAGTGTACACATATGCACTGTGAGATATCATTAATTAAGATATGGTAAGCGTAATAACATTTTCTCTAAGCTACAAAGTACTATTATACATTTGACTTTTTGTAAATATTGTGATGGTACCATCTATTTAATGATATATTTTAATTTAAAAGAAGTAATATTAATATCAAAGTATGTAATTAAAATGCAAAATATGATTAAAATAAAATTTTAATGTAATTAAAATTGATATTTAGCAATATATAAAATAATAATCTTTAAAAATAAAATCCTTAAAAAACCTTCTATACAAAATTAGAATAAAATCATATATCAATTGAAAACATAATTATTCAGAATAATAAACTAATTATGTTCAAAGAATAATAATGGATTATAATTATAATGGATCTCGTTAATCAGGGGCGAAGTAAAATTTTTTAGTGTACGGAGTTCCCGAAGATAAATTGAGGAAGAAGAGAGGAAGGGAGGGGGGAGATAAATATATTTCCTCATACATATTCCTCATACTTTTTTACATGGCAAAAGTAGCTGCTTTAATTTTATTTTTTTAAATAAAATTATTAATTTATTACTCCTCCATATTTAACTTATTGATCATTTCTCGATAAATGTACAATATGATTTAGACTTCTGTTTCATTGTCGAGCGAAGATCGATCGATAATTTTTTAAATGTCTTAAATAAGAAAATAATCTTTTGTTTGAAAGTTGATATCGGAATCGTTAAAAAAACGCGAATAAATTTTACTGGTATTCTGGTACAAGATCTCCGATCTCGAGATTGTCTTGTAAAAATTGTATCTTTCAAGCAATGCACTAGCATTTTTCATATGTTTGTAAATTCTAAAAACATTTTACAATGTAATTGAAGCTTTTGTTCATCAAAACAATTTTCTGATTTCTCATCAGACTTTGGTGTCAAATTATAAAACTGAGTTATTTCTAGGACTGTAACATTGTTTTTGCCTATCGCAAAATTTTCAAATAAATTTAAAAGCATCATAGTTTCTGAATTAAATCGATTATTCATTGACATTATGACGTGATCAAAAATTTCGAAATACATTTTTCGATAATAATCTTACGGTATGTGAAAAATATGAGAATTGCTAGTACTGCTTTCCTCACATAACACTTAGGTACATTATGTAAGGTATCAAGGTATTTCGGTTCTTCTAAGCTAGAGCACTAGTTTATCTTTATAAAATAATGCCATATATTATCGAATTTTGATTCTCGCATTTGAGTGAGCAGTATTAATCACTGTCCTAATTTTTTTATAAGCTTCATTTATATTTAAGTCTGATTTTTGCAACTCGATGTTCAAAATCTCAATTCTAAAATCTCAATCTGAAAAATTTCTATTGTTGAGGATAACAAAAAATAAAAATTTAAGACTTCTAGATGATTCTCTTTGATGAATCTGGCTACTTTCGCGGATATACTGCATCTAATGTGCAATGGATATAAATCAGGTTGGGAAGATATGGCTATTCAGGACAGAAGTCTGTCACAAGGATGACAAATATCCTGATCAAATATTATACAGATATGAAATTCAGTGTATGGAATTCCATACTTTGAATTATTCAATATATGAAGTATTCCATATCAACCACTGGAATGGCCGCCCCTGTCGTTAACAAAAATAAACTCCGGTTTTCTGTAGTCAGTATGAAATTAATAGTTTAATAATTTAATAGTTTTCACTCTGTTTTCGTAACGTGATAACTTCTGAAAGACAAATAGCATAGAGATAGAAAGAAAGAAAGAAAGAAAGAAATATTATGTACAGACATTCATTTTTAAAGATATCTCCTTATATCTGGATATCTTCTTATGATAAATGTTTGGAATTTTAATATCGCCGGAGGCATACTGGAACGTGAACGGAAAAATTTACTACCACTTGTAGTACTCAAGTAACAAGAAAAAGTCACTATAATGCTTTTACGGAAAGTGTAACAATTTGTAAACAGGAAATAAAAACTGAAATGTTAAACACATCTCCGTTAAAACATCCCCATTAACACTTATAAAAATATTAACATGGCTTTTATAGGTTTTCTTTTTTTTCGCTTGTTTCAGCTCATCGGCGAATGCGAACAATAACTAATTATTTCTTGGTAAATCTTTCCATTGCGGATCTTATGATGTCATTGCTCAACTGCGCATTCAACTTTATCTTTCTCCTTAACTCTAATTGGCCCTTCGGAATAGTGTATTGCACTATCAACAACTTCGTAGCACACGTGACCGTTGCTTCCAGTGTTTTTACTCTCGTCGTAATTTCATTTGACAGGTAAGTTTTTATTAGAAATTTCTTTCTACATACATATCTGTTTCTTTCTCAGCCTCTTTCCTTGTAATAACATTACCAATATTAGTTATCTAAAATTATCATGTGATTTATTATAAAAAATATAAAAATAATTATTCGTTGCAGTTTCTAAATTTTTAACGATAAATCATTTGCTTAACTTTATTTGAAATTGTTTTCTTTAATTAAATAAAGAAAATAGATTAAATAAAGAAAATAGATTATTAACTATTTGTAATGTTGTATAGTGATAAATTATAAAAGTAAGAATTATATCTAATAAAAGAATACAGATGCAAATTAAACAATTTTATGTAATATATATAAATTAAACAATTTTATGTAATATATATAAATATTTTGTTTTATAAGAGTAATATTGTTCATTATAATTCCAATCATATGGACACAACCAATAATTTATTGTATAATAAATATATATTTGTATAAACTACTTTTCTATTCTCTCTAAAACTTTTATTTGTTTATAATAGATGTTATGTAATGATTTTAAGTTTCGTTTTTTTCATCGATTTATTTTATACGGAATAAAACAATTTGTTTTCTGTTGACATATAGGGTTTACGCAATTAATTGTAAGATACGTCGAGAAAATAGAGACACACGAACACTCGGTTTCATAGATCCTTTTTAATAGCGACATACAGGGAGAGAAAAGCTACCAATGCGGCGAAAACGCTGTATGTAAGCCGTGGAGGAGAACGTCATCATTTAAATTGATATTATTCGTATATCGATATCGAATCGATATGCAATCTGAAGAGATAGTCGAACGTACTGAATCGTACCACTTCACTCGTTTGTTCAGGAAACGAGTAAAATGTGTAAATGTATAATACATTCCAATAAATTCATTTTTCTTTCTTTATCTCACATTGTTTTATTTCGTTATGCATTCTTTCTTTTTTCAATAAAACCTAAAATGATAATTTTATTTTCTTTATATTTTCAATATATCGTAATTTATATCTTCAATAAGCGTGCATATGATTAATTCTATTTTAGAAATTATTAATTCTATTTATATTACTAATACAAATAAAATATATGTAATAAAATCATTCTCTTAAAATTTGTGTAATTGCATTAAAATGATTCATTCACAACATATCTATGTATAATAAAAATATTTTCTTAAAATTTGGGTAATTGTATTGAAATGCTTCATTCACGATATAAATTACTTTTTTTACATAGCACAAAATAAAAAAATATATACATCTACAACTATTTAATTTTTGTTAAAGCAAATTTTTTTTAATTATATAAGTAAATATGTTTAAAAATTATATAAGTACATAAATATGCATTTTTTTATTTCCCAAGTATTAAAAAATTATTTAAATAATTAAAATCTAAAATAAAATCTATCATAAAATAATATTATCTAATCTAGCCTACTGGTAAAGATTAGTCGATATTACATCCTGTCAATTATTACATCCTGTTTAATTGATAAACGTGGTAGAAGTGATAAACTGTTATTATTGCGTGCATGCGGGAGGTATAAGGATAATAATGTTAATATCGAAATTAGAGGCGTGTTTATAATCTGATGAATGTTTGTGAGAAACACACAATAATTTATGAATTATACATTGTATCATTCTGTTAGTGAGATAATTCTAATTAGCATCACGTTAATAATGTAGTTATATTTAATCATCGATTTCAACTCTCAGATGTTAAACAATTATGAATAAGATTTTGTTTTATTCAATACGTTAATATAACATTTTACGATATTTTTTTATTTTACATTTTTCTTTGAAAATATGATTATACGTATATTTAATACCTATCTTCTCTTATATATCTTAAGGAGGTACGAAAATCAAAATGCTTTGATCTATCTAAAAATTATACAGAATATTATTTAAAAAAAAACTAAAACAATATTAAAATTTTTAACCGATTGACCATGCAATTTTTAAAAAAGAAAGAGCTAAAATTAGAATTTTATGCATGGTGTTGTATGACATATGCATTAAATAATGGATATATATAATAACTTACATAATTACATAATTACTTACGTTTAAAATGCTTTAATCCACATAAAAAACATATAAATAGTTAGAACAAATCTTTTTTTACATGCTTGCAAGAATTTTAACTGTACTCACGTGTAATTTATTTGTATACAAGCAAAAAACTGATGAAAGCATGGCTATTTGAGCATTTAAAGAAATATATGCGGAAAATTTGACAACGCTGTTGCCTTCCGACGTTACGTTAGATTGTGGCTTGCTTCATCCTGTAACACATGTGTGATGAATATATATGTGCTTGCTTATAACCTATTGTTATGTTTGTAACTGTAAAACACGTATAATGATACGTGAAAATAATATTTTAACCTTAACTGTCAATTACTAGTGTGCAACTCGAGTAGGAATACCAACCTCATTTTCAGAATGCAACGTTGCCAAGTTATCGATAATCATTGAACATAAAACATTAAATTACTTGCATTTTCTAATAATAGAATGTTAATATTATAATTCATAATTAAAAATTAGCAATCAATGTTATATTTAATTTTAATAAACCATAAATTAGTCTTTCTTATTATTAAAAGATTTTCATATATTAGATTGATATTATCAATAAGTAGAATAATAGCGTACCCTCCTCACGATCCACTCCGCAAGTGATTGATCGTACATCCTTAAATTGGACTTAATTTAATCGTATCTATTATATAATAAGCTTTTCATACTGAACACAATTGTGGAATTATTAAACATACTTATGTTCGGAATGGCTTTTGATCGGAATTATATCATTTTATTGAACAATTTCATTGGGAACCCAGATATCTGCTCTAATCTCTCTATTTTTTATTTTTTACAATATTACCCTTCAATATTTAAAAATTAAATTCTAAAGGCTTCCAAAAATTTGTTTGCGCATATGGCCCTAAAGTTTCAGGGTTGCTAAAACTAATTTATTGATTCGTTTTCAAAATATCTTACTCTTACTTACTTAGATAATTATTTATGATAATATTGACATTCATTTGATTTTTATTTTGTTCATTAAAGTATTAAACAATTATTATAAAGTAATAAAATTAATAATTTAATTAAATGTAAATATATTTATTTATTATTTTATTAATTGTTATTATTAACTATTATTATTAAGCATTATTACATTAATTATTCTTTCAACAATCTCATTAAATGTCGTATTATTATTAGCTTGCAATTGTATTAATAATCAACTTATAATAAATTGACTAAAAGTTTTATTTCTTTAATATATTTTAGTATAAATTATTTTAACGTACAGTAATTTTAACGAAGAATGTTCAAATTTTTAATCATTTTAGTATTTAAATATTTCTTTGTTTTCTTTTTATTATTATTGATCTTCATATATTTATTATTATTCCTGTTTTTAATTTGTTTATCTATAAGTTTACAAATACAATTTTAAAGTATTTATTAAATTTTAGCCTTTTGATTCAGTTTCAATCTGATTTACCTTAGTATTTATCTTTTAAAATGTAATATTTTAACAAAAAATTAATACAAGCAAACATAAAAAAAAGTACACTTCAATATAAGTTGAATACTTCATTCAACTTATATAAGTATATATAATTAGTCATTACAAGAAATCCATTTCAGAAACGTGTAATATTTTATCTTTTATTAAGAATTTTATAAAGAATTATTTTTTTCTTTTCATCTTCATTCATCAAAAATAAAAAGAACAAATTATCATGAATAAAATTCCAACGCGCAACTCTCATTTTTCACTGCATAGATATTAAAAATGCTGATAATCAATTTTATGGAAATCACGTCACGTTAATAAAAATTGGTATATCATCTTGCCATTAATCACATGCTCCAAATTTATTATTAATATGGAATATATAGATATATATCAAGCGGGAGAATAAATGTTATTTATAATATTATAGAACCATTCATAATATTCTTTAAAATAACATTAATATATGTTCAGAAAATGTGCATTAAATATATGCGTATAGCAATTTCTGGTTATGTTCTTTATGCAAACGATGACTTGTATTTATATAAGTTTTAATAAAAAAAACAAGACATTTGCGAATTGGGAATTGCACGCTAGTGTATGTAGAGTCAAGTTATACATATGCCATATTAACGCGTGCCATATTAACTGGACAATGTACTCAGCTTATTAATCAATATCTGTGATGTGCGATAAATATAGTTTACCCTCGCGAAATCGAATGAATTAACTGTATTCTCATTAATGAAAATGTTGAACTAATACACTATTATCGATTCATGTAAACAACACGAAAACATTGTAAATAAAATATAAAAGTAACTGAATATAGATGCAGTAATTTAATACATAAAATAGAAAATGTGTTATATATTTTTAAGTACAATATATTTTCATATCAATCATATTTCCCATTTTTTAATATTGTTTTCTCTTTTCGTAGAGCAAAATAAAATACACATAACATAATGTAGCAAATAAATATTACAAGTTAAATAAAGATAACATTTATTAAGTAATATGTGAAATTTAATACTTTAATTATTAAAATATTTTTCATATCATGAATTAATAAATTGCAAAAAATTATTGAACTTAATCTTTTATGAAAGAGAAATACGACAATTTTCCTATAAAAATTAAAGATAGAAAAAAAATTTCAGATAGAAGATAAACTTCTACACTCTTTCTTTCCTCTGTTATACTATATTATACTAATATATTATTATAATAGTTTATACAATAGCGCACGCAAACAATAAATCAAATTTAGAAGCATTCGACATATAAAGCAGAGAGAGATTCTCTTCTTTCTTTAATTAAAGTTAGAACATAAATTATTCGTTACGACAGCCCTCAAGATAGTAAAGAAAAGATAAGATACAAATTCATGCTCGTCGATCATTCCACTATCGGTGCAATTAACCCGAAGGTCACAGATTAATATCTGATTCGTTCCACATAAAGCGTTCAAAGAAAAAAAGACTATCACATTACTTTTTTATCAATACTTTTTTACCTTATACTATATCATTACTTTTAAGTTTGATTATAATAATTATATTATAATAATTATTTATTGCAGATTTGATTAAACATATTTATCTATTTAAAAATTCAATAATGAAGAATTCGAAATATATTACTGTAAAAAATGTTTCCTTTCTCATCATGTAAATGATATTTTACGAATTAGTTCTATTTTATTTCTTTAAGCACGAAAGAAACAAGCCTAGTACAGGTGTGTTTAAATATAATGTATAAAGACTTTTAAACTTTTCACAAAGTTGTTTAAACTTTTTATTTTTAATAGCCATATCAAATTTGTCAAAATATTTTACTAAGAGTATTTCGTAATTTTGGCCATCTAGTATAATGATCGTTAATAAGAACAATCAAGTTATAACAAGAGTTTATTCATTAAAAGTTAGAAAATTTTTGCCGTTCATTTAACAAAATAATTATACATAAATTATACTTCAATGTTATCGTCAAGTTGTCAATTAATTACTTGTGGCAAGACAAGAATTTTAAAGTTTCATACTTAAATTATTTTATGGTAAATTAACTGCGTGTTGGAAATTGATGCTGAAGTGTGGAACTTTAGAACTAGAAATGGGTAAGGGATGAATATAATGAACATTAATTGATGTAGGAAGATCAGAACTGCTTTTTGAAGTGCCTGTTATCGGAAAGATTATAGTAATTAACGATCACTCAAACTGTCGAATAACTGAAGACTGAAGAAAATGAACTGTAATTGGATTAATTTACGTTTTATAGAAACTGTAGCTCTTAACTTTTCTAATTTCTAATTTGTCCCATTTGTACTTAATATAAACGCAAACATTACTCTGATTATCTTAAAATAATTAAGAAAAATAGAATAATGATTTAAATTAGAATGCTCTTCTTGTATGCAGACTGATTAATTTTGCCGATAGTTCATTACACTTGACATAAAATAAAAATTTTGTGTTAAGTATTAAATTAAAATATAGATTAATTCGATACAATCTTTCATTATGTTTTCATTAATAAAGAATGAAATTAAAACAAACGTTTGATCAATAATGAAATTCGAAATCTTATGCACGCATATCGCAGTTTATATATTACATCAAGATGATAAAAGATTATTAATATTGAAATCGTAACTATAATTAAGTTTATCATATTTAAGTTTATCATTTCACAAATTTCAACTTTTCGATCCGATTGGCGATCCATCAATTAATAACAGCTCATTAAAGGTAAAAGTGAAAATTAACGATCAATCAACGTCAACAGTCAATAATCCAATTTTGCCGATGGAATTATAAAATATCCAATTTTTGATTCGTATTTTATAAATATTGAATTATCAATTTGCATGTCAATATTTCGCGCTTTACTGCTTTTTATATTACATTATCCTTCTCTCATCAATAAAAAATTAATAAATACTTTTAAAGATAAGAACGCAATCAATTTTAAGCATCATATAATAATAATAATTCAGTGTTCGCGTATTAAAGATTGTTTAGAGCTTCGGTAACGTTAAAGTTTATAAATAACAATAATAAATAAAAAGTTTATATTTAATTAGCTGTAGTTGGAGGTAAAAGTGGATTATCTTAGCACATTAAACAAGTTCAGTATTACAATGCTTTTCACGTCTTGATCGATGAATGAGAAGTTCGAACAGTTCTAGATAGCTATGCTTCTCACGTACTGCGATTTGTATGTGCACAGGTTGGACTGACAATATACCAGAAATTAGATTTGCTACCCATTAAACATTTATTAGACACTACACTTATAGCCTTTATCTCTTTGTAATATGCCATATTATATATCACATCTATATATCCTGATACTTCGTTGACCCATAAATAACTCAATAAGAGATATAAATTAATTATGTAACTTCTAAGAAATAATGAATTTAGTTATTGCCAGATAATAAAGTGACAAAGTCCGTAGAAAATTTATCTCTCTTCTATTTCTTATTATTGCTGTAATGAGAAATAATTTTTATTTTATTCTTTTGTTAATACCGTTGGTTTCTCCTTCGCTTGGTACTCAAAGAGTATTCTCTTGTGACAATGAGTTTTCTCTTCGTAATGCAATGTACTAATAATTTTATTATATGACTCAAAATAAAAATAGAAATTAATCTTTTCACGTATCATTTCATCACATTAAAACATTTTGAAGTCAGAAATATATGGGACGACTTATGTATAAATCGATTGATAAATATATAAAGAAAATATGTATTAAATTTAACTAGTATGTTAATTACTAATTAAATTTACTTTTAATATAAATTTACTTCTAATGTAACTTTTTATATATTAAATATTTAAAAAAATAATGAAAATATTACGTCTTTGAGACGAATATTCATATGCAATTTTCGTGTCTAGACATCCTCATGTATTAGTATTTTACCTGTAATAAATGTCTTAACATGTTTTCGGAGACAGCTCATCGTACAGTTATTTACAAACGGGTTTCAAGTTGTAATTCTTATCACATATACAGAACTTCGCGTTCTCGTGAAAAATGTCATTATGGTTTCAACGGCTTTACCAAAATAAATATCTTGTCATCATGAAAAAATTCATGAAGAAAACAACAATGTAACCGTTTTGTCTACGTCACTTATTGTTTTGGTTTTATACAATACTACACAACAGCTGCATTTATCTGCTTTTTTCATAGTCAAAGAAAGATGAGGGTCACAGCAGAAATGCGTCAGGGGTGATTTTTAACTAAAATTTAAAAGTTAGGGATTATTAGTTGTAATTTTTTTTTATTTGCATTGTTAAATATCTTGACAATAATATCAAATTTCTATTGAAATAAATCTTTTTTATATTAAAATTTTATATTAAAATTTAAGAAAGTTTAAATATTAAAGTAAAAATCGAAAAATGTTAATGGGCGATATGGAGTTGGTGGTAAAGCGGAAGGTAAATCAATGATTGATAATTCTTTTAATAATGTAACAAAAATTTAAATAAGAAATTTTGAACGTTTCGACTATATTTTTTAACCATCTTCAGCAAATAATAAATAACATTTTTCCTATCGTGATGCAAATGTACTATGTATTAACATGATGTAACGCTTTTCATGTGTCATTGCGCTTTATTTTTCACGCCTCCACATCATCCTTTGACATTTTTCGATTTTTATTGAAGATTAAGAGTCCTATAATTTAATTTATTATACATATTTTCAAGTAAATATCTGAATTATTCAGATATTTTTATTTGTCTTTATAAATCTAAAGATAAGATAATTAACTGTGCTATTAAAATTTTAATAAAGATTGAAACCTATTAAAGCAATATTTGTATGTTAAATGTTTTGAAAGGTATCTTCTAATATTTTTTATAACAGATATAACTAGCTCATAATTTTTCAAATGTTAAATATTATTTACAATTTCAAAAATAAATTTGTTTTATATTTATTAAGCTAACTTTTTAAATACTGAACAGTTTTGTTGGTATCAACAACTAATAAATAATAGTGACAAAATACGATATGAGAGATTTTATCATTTGGTTCAATTATTTCTTCATAACAGCTTTCATCGTTTGTCTGAAAACATTAAACAGAGAAATTTCTCAGAGTAGTAACAAAGTGTTAAGATCTCAAAGAGCATCAAGTTTTCATTATTAGCATACGATGTATAATGATACAATGTATAATGACAGACACAAATACGAGCATTCGGCCTACATACATGCGGCAAACTATCCTGCTTTCAAATACGCATTCGGTAGCATTATTTATTAGAAATTAAGATTTAATTTGTAATATCTTTGTGAACTTAATAAAGAAGAATAAAAATAGTTTCCTTTCTTTGATTATAATTTATACGCCAATATAGACGCTTACGTAGAAATTCTATTGTAGATTTATACATTTCTAAAACTTCCTCCGATTTCACGAGAACATAAAGCGTAAAAGTAATTGTCAAGTTTCCTCGGAAACTCGCTGAGTAGTTTATTGCATGGCAAATGAACATCCATATTAACGTAGATTATTTATTATCTCACTAAAACTAAATCGATGATAACTGAATAACATTATAAAATACACAATTAAATTCATGAACTTTTGTTTATTGTAAAGATAATGTATTGTAAAGATAATGTATATGACCTTTTTTTAATTCTCTCATTCGATTAATTAATAAAATATGTTCCACTGAAATAAATCCGTATTCAATAACAGTATTCAAATAATTTTCATATAACATATTAAAATT
>NW_017259192.1:4967951-4973118 GCF_001594045.1 Atta colombica | reverse complement strand
AATTTCGCTTTCACAAACTCTATATTTTTTTATTTCCCATATGTGGTGTGGGTATATTCAAAAATTATTTAAATAATTAAAATTTAATCCTGAAATAATCGAACAATTTGGCTCATTGATAAAAGTTAGTTATCTATTATATCTTCTTTGATTGCGCACAAACGTGATTAAACTAATGTTATTGCGTGCATGTGGGAGGTAAAAGCAATAATGTTAATGTCAAAGCATAAGGGACATGTTTATAATCTGGTGAATGTTTGTGAGAAACACGCGATAATTTATGAATTATACATTGCATCACTCTGCTGCGTGACAATTCTAATTAGTTTTATATATATATATATAATTCTATAGTTATATGTGTGTGTATATATATATATATATATATATATATACATATATATATTACATTTAATTGTCGATTTTAACATTTAAATTCTAAACAATTCTAAATGAGATTTTATTGTATTATACAAAATGTAATGTCAGTTATATAAAATACATAACTAAAGTTTATTCAGAATTATTTATACCATTAAATATATAATATCATGTTTTGTTTTATTATAGTTATTATACATATCTACATACGTATATAGTAGGTAGTAAGAGATATAGTATAGATTTTGTATTACTGATTCTAAAAAGTGCAATGGCATTACATTGCACGTATACATATATGATAACGTACTTCAAACTTATGTTTTACGGAGTATAACATTACATGTAGCATAGGGGAAATATTTTCGATCTAAAATATCAGTACAATTCGCAACAAAGCAATTTATATTTTTATTACACGCAACTACATCGCTTCGCATAATTGCATTTTGAATTTCTAACTTACACGCGAAATAGCTATTGTATAAAGCATCCATATAATTCTATGTATGCTTTATGTAATAAACTGTATGCATAATAAATAATATGTGAAGAGTAATATACATATAGAAATGAATAATAAAATGTTTAATTAAAATTTTAAATCATCGCTTCGAACAAATCATTATTAGAAGAACATTATATAAAAACAACATTATATATGAACATTATATATGAACATTATGAAAAAAAGAAATAAATAAAAAAAATACTATCTATATACCTTTCTTTTATTATAATTTTACTAAAATTTTATAATAAAGTATTATCAAATCTTATTTTATTTGGTAATAGTAAATATATATAGCTATGTCTCAAGTTATTATGCAACAAAACTTGTAAAAATAAAAAATATTTTATCAAAAGGAGTAATAATAGCACAAGATTAAACACAATAACTCTCAGTAATTCGTTTGAATCTGTTGGGGGATATTAAACAGCATCGTTGTGCCATTTGTTGCAGGTATATGGCCATTATGTATCCTCTTAAACATCATATGTCTCGCAAGAGGACAGTGATTACTTTGATTTTAATCTGGGGCATTTCATCGGCACTAGCAACCCCGTGTCTTTTATATTCCACAACATCATTGCGCAGGTAATTATAATAAATGAATCACTAAGCAAACTTTTGTTAATTTTGTATTTATGAACAATTTGATTTTACACTCTTTTATCTTATCTTAAAATATTATAAATTTATATTACAAAATTATATCTACACGTAATTAAAAAATTAATCTAAAATAATAAAGAGAAAAAAAGTGCAACAGAAGCTATAATAAATTTTACGTTTATTATCGCAATAATAAAATTAATACATAATAGTCCCTTAATATTATGCATCTCATATATTTCTCATACTTTATATGTATATTTCAGTGTCATTTACGTAAGTTTGAATATTAATTCGAAATATATTGACATTGACGCTTATTGTTTTTCTTTTTCTGTTTTTATCAACGATATACGTCATTGTGCAAAATTATTTTCAGATAATATTAGTATTATTATATATATATTACTTCTTATAATTTATTATAAGCTGTAATGGATTAAAGAATACATAAAAAAATCTCATTTAGGTAGATAGTATGTTTCGTTGCAAATGTGAAATGCTGATCACGTTTACAAGGATGCATTACCATAGGGCATAATGCCAGATCATATATAGGTATGGGAAAAAGTTCGTAGCGTTTTTCCTGTTACATCTAACGGGAAAAACGCCACGAACTTTTTTCCACACTTAATATATATATACAGAGTAATTTAAAAAAATAGAGAATTCTATAAAAAAGTTAAAAATAATACTTTGTATTTTTTTATTTTATGTATGTAACATATTATTTTAATAATTAAACACTTTTTAATTAGAAATATCAATAAATTTTTATAAACAAGAAATATAAATTTTCTGAATACTATGTATGAAAAAAGACAGTACAGACAACTATAAAGTGTCAACTATAAAATTATTATCATGTTATTATATTACTAGTATTTTATTTCATGTCACTTTCATTATCTGACGGTCGACTGTAAAAATTTATCTTTCCGTTTTTTTGTTCTGCAGAAACAAAAAAGAGAGCTCAGAATTTATAATTTTAAAAATACTTACAATTTAGTTGTATATAATTGTAACATCATATTTTATTAAAAATTAATAAAAAAGTTTGAAGAAAGTACGTTTTAACTAAAATATTCTTTCTTATAACAGAAATGAAATTTTTATTATACATTATAGTTGGAGCATAATTTAACTTAATCCTTTTATCAGATATGGTTGATAAAAGGATTATACATAAATTCGTGCATTATTCTTATATGTATATTTATATATTTCATATTTTTCAAATAAATTATTACCGACACAAACATTGATATTTAATAAAACAATGAAAGAAACATATTTTATTTTATTAATAAATAATACAAATTGATAAATAAAACATTATTTACATTGGAATAACAAATCAAAATGTAAAAAATTAAAATTTAAAGATAGAATTGTTTTAATAATATTTTGTGTAATAATTTTCTGTAGATTCAAATAATTCTTGTTAATGTTTTTATACATATGTATACATCTTGCGTATTATTCTTTGCGTATCAATTGTGATTTTGTATATTCCTTTGTATATTCTCAGAATTTTGAGATGTTGTTTAAAAAACTTGATAATTACAACTAATTGCAATGGGATATATCAGTTTGGCTTTTGCCATATGTTAAATGTTAATACACCGTATGCTAAATGTTAATAAAATGTTACAATCCGACTTATGTCAGAATAAATTAATCAGTTATTATATATTAAAAAAAATTTTATATATTAAAAAAAGTCTATCTAATTTATTCAACTTCAACTAGAAGTACATATCTCATTTGTATTCTCATAGATTTTCTTAAGGCTTACATAAAATATTCGACAAATGATGATATAAATTTGGAAAAAATTTGACATTTTTGTATTTTAATAAAACGTTGCAAAATTTGCAGATTATATATTTGTTCAATAATCTGCTCGAGCAAAGCTTTAAATTTCTTATCATTCTGAGCCAGCTGTTTCTTTTTTCATCTATAAATTCTCACTTATTTTCTCTTTGCTTATGATTTTTTTTGTATATATGTAATATATATTTATTGCTTGGTATTATTTAAAAAAAAAATTAAAAAATTGTTATTTATAAATAAAAGAAAGATTTTAATATATGTTCTATTTTTTATCTTCCAAAATGTAACAGCTAAAAAGAATATCTAACCAAAATTTTCTACTTTTTTCATTCTAGGCACATTATGTATCTGCTTTACAGATTCCTAAAGCTGATACTATCCTTTAAAGCCGACCGTCTGCTTCTAAAGTTCATATGTTTCCAAAATCGTCTGTATTTCTTTTCTACAATAAATAATTTCCCATAAATTTTAACAAACTAAAAATAATTTTTTGTAATAAAAAAATTATGCACTTATTGTGTTATAAAACGTTAAATATTATTACACATGTTATGATTGCATGTAACTTAAAGATGCGATATTTTGAAATTGCATTTCGAAATTAAATAACAGAAGAATATTTATAATTATTAAATTTTTTCAATTGTTTTTATTTAAAAAAGTGAAATTCGTATTCGCAAACATTTACTTTGCTTCCTATTGTGAAGTCAATGTTTCATATGAATAACTTCTACTCTTGTTTTTCTTTTATAGATTCATATCCATATCTCTGAACCTGTTTTTCTTTGGCTTTAGTCCTATGAGAGACTTTTTTTCTCATATCCCTCCAAGAGACTTTATAAAAACAAAATTTTTTTAATAATTAATATTTGAGAATATAAGAAGTATTTATATAATTGATAAATGTATTTAGAAGTATAATCGTCTCAATATTTATTACTACTGATTCATATTTCCTTCAATATTCTCAGAGAAATTGATGTATAATCAATTGCAGATATTCTAATGGCACAATTAGAATCTCTTGTTACTTATTGTGGCCTGACGGTGGTTATTTACATAGCAAAACGGAATATTGGTGAGTAATAACAGTTTTATTTTACTAAAATTCTCCTAAGCAAAACTTAACAGGTCTTAGTGTAATAAATTTTAAAAATATGTAAATCTGTATGTCGAATGGGGATTGTTTTTTAGAAAAGGCACCTATAAAATTGTGTGCGAAAAAAATTCCCGTAAACATCATTCAATCTATAATAAATATGAAAGAGATTGAATCGAAGATTATTCTAAAGAAATAAGAAAATTATATATTTATTATACAGTATATTATACAGTGTATTATACAACATATTTATTATATAGTATATCACTGGAAATGATAAGAAAAGTTCGACCTAATTAGAATAATTGCATTTGTTCCACATTACTATAATTTAAGACTTAAGATTTAAGTATTAATTAAAGATAGAGATTTGACTTTTATTGCTTTGCTATTTATTATAACTTATATAAAATATTCTTATAAGGCTACAAAATAAGGTTAAAATTATAAATGTAATTATTAATGTATAAGTCAGAGAATGGGAAGTTATTTATTAAGAGTACATTAGTTACCGTTACTTATTACTGAGCCAAAATAGTAACAAAATAGTAAGCATTAATTCGCTAACTGTAAACAATACATATCAATATATCTCAATATACGGATAAAATATTTAAATTATAGTTATATGAGGATTTGTTTCTCTCAATCAGCTTTAATAGAATAATACTTTATGGTTAAACAATTATTGTTTAATGTTAACAATAAGAAAATCAAAAAGAGAAGTCTAA
>NW_017259192.1:4967221-4967851 GCF_001594045.1 Atta colombica | reverse complement strand
ATATATGTACGTATATATTTTTCTATAATTGTTATAAATAAATAACGATTCGATATTTAAAAAAATTGAATTTTTTATGTTTTATAAAAATTTTCAATTATTTTCAAAACTGATTGATAGTATTTATGCGTTAAATTGCTGACAAAAATAGAAGAGACATGAAAAAATAAAACTACATAAAACTAGTACATAAAACTAGTAGATATTGAATGTGAAACGTCAATATTAAATATATTCCAATTTCCCCTTTTATATGAATAATAAATAATATGAGTTCAATTTACAGATTAGAACAAAATTCAAAATTTTTCTTCTTGTAAAGAAAAGTTTAAATTGCATTAAAAAATATTGTGTATATAATATAGATTATTTTCTAAAGCCAAAAGAAAAAATTATTCAATTCATCAATAAAATTGATGATTTTAGTGTGAATTAAATAAACGTTTGTTAATAATTGTATTGTGCATCATGTCAGTAATCCTATTTCCTATTTATTGTTGAAAAGGAAAAATATTCAACTACTATGAAATCAAATGAGTACATTATATTTTCTTATTATTTTAATTTCATTCTGTTAATTAAAAAACTTAATTAGACACATATAATATATTTATTTATATAATAATATAA
>NW_017259192.1:4959779-4967033 GCF_001594045.1 Atta colombica | reverse complement strand
TTGATGTTTTTAATATGTTTTAAATTTTTTTTATAATTCTATAATACTATTTAAAACATATTTGAAGTATTAAAAACATATTTAAGTAAAAACACAATGTTTTATTTAAAAAAAAAAATATTAGTCTTTTCCAATCCCAATTCAGAATAACTTTGTCTATCACGTAGGTATAACTTTAGATATCTATATCCAAGGTTTTCATTTATCGAATAGTCCAGAAACTTTACTATCGTTAGAGTAGGGCTGCTCTCCACTTACGAAGAACATTGTGTAACGCTAAAGTTTACACACAGAATACCTATGTTTCTATATATATATATATATATATATATATATATATACGAAGCAGCTTCAAGTTAAGGTTATTTAACGGATGTAACAATATCATTGAATCTGATAGCGTGTAATAGGATAATTTAAAACACTCAAACCTATCAGGGAATACAGTTCTATGCCAAATGGAGTTATGCATAGATTCTATCTATATCACAAATTCCAAGTAATTTCACAGAATAATCCTCTTATGTGCAATTTAACTCATCCAGCAAATGTGATTGCCACGTTTACTATTGGGATTCGGAATTGATACTTCAATTAAGAATGTCAAGAACAAAATCGAAATCATATTATCTGTTCCGGAATATAATTCTCATAATATTCCGAGCAAGAAGTAACTAATGATTAATGTATTTAATTTAAGCTTATAACATCAAATGTCATAGTCATATTGTATGCTAAAACTTTTTTTAGTAAAACTTTTTCTTGATTAAGAATGTTAAAAACAACGTTACTCAATTATTGAATTTTAAATGTCTAAATAAACTGATTTCTTAAAAATAATTAAACTGCCTTAATTTTTAACTGCCCAAATTTTTATCTACTATCTACTATTACTACGTTTTTACTTACTATCACTACTATCACTACTATCACTACGATAATTCCTTAACTTTAATTGCCTAATTTAAATTCTTCATCTTAAATATATATACACAATGCTATACTACAATTAAAAGTAAGTATAAGATTTACAATTACATTGTGCTACACATTAAATTTTAAACACCATAATTAATAAAAACAGATTTCCTGCCTTCTTTCTTGAGTAATCGGCCAACCCGTATACATCTTATAAAACGAGTTACGGTTTTAATAAAACTTGGCGTAATAAGTCTCTCAGTATACACCTCAGAATTGTTATGGTTTTACATAAATAATTTATTACAGCTACAATCTTCTATTCCTTACTGTAACGTATCTGGTTCCCATGTCAGTGATGGCTGTCTGTTACACGTGCATGGGACGAAAATTATGGGGCTCGAAATCGATTGGTGAACTTACACATTACCAGAAAGAAGCGATGAAATCTAAACGCAAGGTACGTTATACTTTCATATTATTATATCAATAATATTATATCAATAATATTTTACAATGTAATGACGTAAATAAACTCATAAAATATATTAATAAGCACAATTGTAATATATTAAAATTTATAAAGAAATGTTTTTTTATATATTACTGTTTTACATTAAATTTTCCAAGTTTAAAAAAAAAACAAAAATATATTTTAAAAATTCTAAAAAACAATAATAAAAAATCTTCATGTAGATCTTTACAGAAAGTAAGATGAACATAGAGTAGCAAATCTTTCTACTACATTTACATGCGAAAATCTCAAAATGTACTTCTATAAAGTAGGTCATCATTGCATTATGATTATAAAACTGTTTACAATGTTACCTAGGATTCATTTGCATACAAATTAAATGTTTTTATAGTTATTTCTATAATATTAATAAAAGCTATTTCCTATGATATATTTTCAATAACTTACTTATGTTATTTATAGACTTCATTGTCAAAGTAATGACTTTCTAAACGCAATATGAACATTAAAGCGTAAAATTCAGAACAATAGATTTCTATTAAGTACTGCTCTACTCTATTAAGTACTCTTTAATACTCTTGGTTAATAGAGTGTGAAACAATAAACCATTGAATATAAATTTTGAAATTAGGATTAATTGCGACTAATGGTTTTTATAATAATTATCTTTGCAACTGCAAAATGATATTTTTGTAAAATTTTATTAAGATTTAAATCTCTCCTATTTTATATTTACACACACACACACACATACACACACACACACACACACACACACACACACATACACACAAAACACACACGCGCGTATCACACACATGTAATAATATTTTTTAAATCATTATTTCAAATAATACATATTCAATCAATTTTAAATTTACACTATAGGTACATATATATAGTTAAAAGCGTATAACAGATTTGAACTCTGTTTTAATCCTTTTCTTCGTTTTTTGTTGCAGGTTGTAAAGATGTTCATTATCGTGGTGACAATATTTGCAGTGTGCTGGTTGCCATATCAGGGATTTTTCATTTTCGTGTATCATCATCGTCATTTTGCAGAAAATAGTTATGTACAACATGTATATTTAAGTTTTTACTGGCTCGCTATGTCTAACTCTATGGTAAATCCGATCATATATTACTGGATGAATAACAGGTATTACAGTATTTCTTATATATAGATTGTAACGAAATCATCAATGGCATGCTTTACAAAAAATGCAATCTTTTTTTAACAATGAAGTTTTATACAACTTTAGAATATATATTAATTTTTTGCATTTTTTAATAAAATGAATTTTAGCCACATAATATATAATTTAATGAGATTTCAGTTTTATTATCATATTTTATTACGTATCGTATTTTAATATATGTATATATTTATTATGTACTTTGTTAAATTAATGTTTAATTCTTAAAATGCTTTCTATGTCATACGATATATAAAATTATAAATAAAATTCTATTCTAAATTCTGGCATAAATTATATAAATTATATCTAAAATGAAGTTAACATAGAGAAAGATCTGTTAAAAGATCTGTTAATAAGTTTATTAATAAAATAAAAGTGACAAATTAATATCAAAATATTAAAGAAGATTTATGTAAATCTTACCTAAATATCTGATTGTATGTATAACATCTGTACAATAATTTCGCCCAAAAAATAGTAACCAATTAATTCAATTTAGAAAATAACAAACACGAAAAAAAATTCGTTTAATTGTCAAAGAAAATACATCTACAACACATCCACATTAATTAACAGAATGGCGGACAAAAGAAATGTATTTTTAAGGAATTTTACGTTAGCATTGTATTCATCGAATCTCAATCTCTCTCTCTCTTAAGAGATTTACGTCTCTTTTTAATTTAAATTCTTTGTAATATCCGACCAACACAGTATTATTACAAGTATTATCAAACATAATACTTCAAAAATTCAACTCTCAGGATTATATAAAGCAGTTTCTGACCATTTAAAAGGATCAAAGACAAATCTCAAGATTAACATTAAAAGCACAATTCATCTTGAAACTTTATCAAAAACTTTTGCGCAGAATTACATAATCTTATTGTCCTGATGTAATTAATATTGTTTCAAAATAAATATAAATTATAAATTAATTGTGTTTTTTAAGGCTAAAAGAAGAATATATTAATTTTTATAATAATATGTTTTTTATGTAATTTAAATTTGTGTAAAAATTCTATAATGAAATAATTATTATTTTATTATGTATTGTGAATACAACTTGTAATAATCATAAACTTATATAAAATTTTAATAATATGGATCATTTGCGGTTTCGCAACTGCATTTCAAATTAATAATGCGAGAGCATCGATCTCTAAGTTAATCACACAGAGAATTTCAGTTTACATTCTAATTATACATTTCTATATTCGCATATCGATCCTCAACAGTTTAACTTCGCCGTGTTCCATCCTCTAAGTTCCTTTATTCTGAAAACTGATCGCGTCCGTCAGATGCAATATGATAAACTATCAGAAACTTCTTATTGTACCCAGAAAAAATCTTTTGTTATTACTACTATCACTTACATTCTTAAACAACTCTATTAATGTCAGATAATTTTCTGTTTATGTCCACTAATTATGTTTAACGTAAAAAATTACGTGATTGTGATAATTAAATATCATAATATACAGATATGAACGATTAAGAGAAATGAATTAAAATATTAGAATATTGAATTTTTTCTAATATACTTTATCTCTTCTCGAAGAATAACATGAAATAATTATGAACATCTTATATAATAACATATATTTTTAAACAATAAGCAGAACTAACAATTACAGTATATAAAAAATAAATAATTTTTGTAAAATTGATATAATTATTTAAATAAAATAAATATTTTAAAATGCGAAAATTTTTTTTTAATATAAATTTTTTATTGTTATATACAAATTTATTTTAAAAATAAAATTCTGATTTTGCCTTACACAATCAGAATTTCTTCTAGAAGTTTTTCCCGGATTTTTCATATAAATTGTGATAGTAGTTTGATAGTAGTTCTATGAGCTAAAATAAAAAAAAAATATTATACAAGCATAGATATGCTATATTAAATCTTTATATCCTTTATAAATAATAAAAAATAATAAAAAATTATAACAAAAATGTATAAAAAAACAAGATTTTATCTAAGTTTGCATTTCAAATTACCGCCCTCCCATGTCAATATAAGTTCGATGTAATTTACATTGATGTAATTTATCATCTTTTTTGCGAACATAGAAGAATCTTCACAGTAAGGTTTCTTCTATCCTCGCAAAATAAGGTAATAAATTCAAATTTACATTACGTTAAAATTTGTATAGAAAATCCGAGGACATTCTACATCCTAAATACATTTACAAAATTTCAACAAAACATTTCAACAAAAAAACTCGAAAATTATTTATTATGAAGCGCATTTTGTAAGTTTGAAAATAATATTTTCTTATGAAAGATTTAAATATATAAGAAATATTAATTATTATTGCATTAAATGATTTCATTATTTATCTATTTTCTATTATCTATTTATTAATTTTTTTAATTTTAAAATAATACATGTTATATTTTGTCCAATTATGTTCAGTAATTTATCTTGACATTGAAGAAACCATTTCAGTAAACTATGCACGTAAATATACATTTCTAAGATTTACTCGTGTCGCAGAGACAAATTGATTAAATTCAAGATTTAACATCTTATACATACGATGAAAGCGCAATAATATCAGGCGCAATATTTGCATTTTGCGCCATTGTACATACTCAATGCACAGTTGCCGCAATGCACACCGGAGAATTATACATGAATTCAATTACCATTTTGTTAAAATAATATAACGTTATCATATAATATTCATAATAATCACAAATGAACATCGGCTTTGGCATAATAAAATATTATTATTCAGTATCAATTCGTAATCAAATGTATTAATTATATATTTTTAGATATTTTACCGCCTGATTGATTATAGTAAATACAATCTGCATATATCAAGTCTGTCCAATTTGAGTTCCGGAGCCAAAACATAAAGTCATCGATGTAAAAGTTCAATATGGGTAAGATTTCAAAAACTGTAAAGTCTTGAGCCGTAAAGCTTCACTGAGATGCGTATCAACAGCTTTATAACTTTTGAAATCTTCCATATTGAACTTTTTTTGCTTCGATGTCTCTGCGTTTTGACTTCGGAATTCAAATTGAACAGGCTTAACATATAAATATATATATATATATATATTAAATGTATACATTTTACATAATAATATTCTTTAAATTTACGAAAATAATCAAATATATTAATAAAACATATAATGCTATATGAGATTCGTAAAATTCTCTTTATTTAGAGATCTCTTTATAATAATTTTACATTTATTTATCCACTTCATAGAAAAAGACTACAGAAACTTATATATTCTAATATTTTAATAAAAACTTTATTGAAAACTTTATTTGAATTAGATTTAATCATATATTACAATATTTTTAAATTACATAACAAATAACTAATTATAGTTTAAATTGCACAAATAATTATTCAGTAATACTTATCAAAATTTTAGCAATATATATAATATTCATTTTCAAGATGAAAATTTATTCTAAAAATTTAATTTATATAATAACAAAACGTTATATATTTGAGTTTGTATATTTTAAATATTTGCATATAAATAATAAATAATTAATCTAATTAATAACACAGAAGTTATTAGTGTTTATAGTTTATTTTCTTCTATTTCTAAAGAAAAAAATAAATGATCAATAGCCTTAATGGTATTATATTATATGAATGAGTAGGATTATCCTTGAAATAACTTGAATATTCCTAATTGTCCGACGTTCGAATTGCGACAAAGAAGTATTTGCACATTGATAAATTTTTATGAATGTATAAATTTTAGAAATTGTGAAAGACTTTGAGTTGCAATCGAACGTTTAGCATGTTTAAACAGATTGACTTCACTGAATTATTAATAAAAAAAAGATTTTATATTGCTCTCTCTCTCTCTAATATAAATTAAATTTTCAGAATTTATTTTTTTGATATTAAAATACACGCTTTTTTTAAAGAACCGGTGATATTTTCAAATAGTAACAGTTTTCATTAATTATTCTTTAATATATATGTTACAGGTATTTAATTTTTCCAGTTAATTTGGATTAACATTACTTTTAGCATTTCTAAAATTGAATTTAAAAACATCTCATATTTCGAAAAAATTCAGAAATGTAATAAGAACAGATTTTGAAAGAATAATTAATTGGATTTATCATTTATATTACATACAATTCTACGTTATATATATGTACATACAGTTTCAAAAAAGATCTATATATTATCTATTAAAGAAAAGAAGAAGAACTTTATTAGCTCTCTAAGATATTATAAACGAGCTGTCAAGATCATAATCAGCAATTCGAATAAGAAAAGAGATCGTTTACTAGAATTATGTGACCAATATATTTTACTTGCTGTTTACGTCATGTTGATAACTCAGACAAAAATAATTTGTGTTGTCTATTTCTTAGCAAGACAAAATTGGAAAGATTTATTTTAAAAATAGTTTTAAGAATTTTAATTTTTTGCTTAATTATCTAGTATTAATATCCATTCCATATTATACTAATTTATACTTTAAGTTTTTTACTTTTACTTTATTTTATTACAAGTAATTTTAGTAATATAAAAAGACAAAATTGTAGAAAAGAGAAAAATATCAAATTTATGTAACTATCAATTTGCTGAAAATAGTAAGTTTAAAAAATGACAAAGACAGTATTACATAGGCTTCTACACACACACACGCGCGCGCGCGCGT
>NW_017259192.1:4957899-4959679 GCF_001594045.1 Atta colombica | reverse complement strand
CGCGCGCGCGCGCGCGCGCGCTCTCTCTCTCTCTCTCTCTCTCTCTCTCTCTCTCTCTCTCTCTCTCTCTCTGAATCTTTTACTTACTTTTTGATCTTATTTGAAAATTTTAATTGATTTCATTTTTAAATAAAAAAATAAGAATATTATATGTCTGATTTTAGCTCAAAATTTAATCTTGCAATCATTTTCTCCAACTTAATTTAAATTTTATTTATGTATGTAGGTGCGCAAAAATCGCATCTCTTATATTAAAGATAATTTGCATTAATTCTTGCATTAATTATTGCATTAAGATAATTAAATCTGCATTAAATGTATTATGTAATTTGGTTAATTAAATAAACGGAATATCATTTACATATACAATTATGCGTGTCATCGAATTAACTGTTACAGATTTCGAGTTTACTTTGAATTGGTAATTTGCAAATGCTGTTGCGTGATAGATCGAAGAAACGTACAAACCCATGAAACACAAGAATTGGCGGGGTGTCAGCGTTCGGAACTAATACCATGTAATTCCAGTAAGTACAATTTCTACTTAGGGTGCATTCAGCAAAAAAAAAAATTAGCACTATTTGTCATTCTATCCTTGTCTTACATCTAATGAATGAAATAAAAATAGAATGATATAAATATTGCTAATAGTATCTCTCTGAACGTATTCTTTAGAAGTAAGGTTAGAAGTAACAATTGATCAATGACATTTCATTACAATTTCTTTTTATTATCTCATATGCTACAACTCTTTTATGTACATATAAATGATCGGATTCGTTTATTTAATAAAACTTGTATTTGTTTGAGATTTATTTGAGATTTGATTTTGGAAATCTAATTTACTTTGAACAAAAATGCACATTAATAGTTTTACATACAAAAGAAATATTATTTAATTTTATTTAAGAAAAATTTATATTTGAATGTTTATTCTTATGTCTCTATATCTTTAATAAAATTTTTTATGAGATCTTTTGTATTTCTTTGTATGGTCCGCTGCATAAACATTAAATTATATTTTATTGGCAATAATTTGTTGATATAATTTATTAGATTAGAAATCGCGAACTAACAAATCGAATTCAATTATTAAATTATTTCATTGCAAATATTTACGTGGCAGATCCGATTCGCCAATATTTTTTTTAAATGGACGCAGATATCGTATTCATATCTGCAAAAGTATTTTTGAACAATTTATTTTTATTTTTTCGAGAATATTTTATATCAAAAGGTTTCTATATCAAAAGTTTCTATATCAAAAGGTTGAATTTCTGCGTGTTACACGTGCATCTTTTGAAGCAGTGTCATTGATGTAAACCATCAATGCAGATGGAACTTCACGGATCTATGAAATAGTCAAGTCATATGAATAGTTGACATCTTTCAATCATGTTCAACTATGTTACATCTAAAAAGATGACATTTAAACTTTAAAATCAAAAGGATATTTTCTTCTATTCTTCTGCATATAATTCTTAAATTATATAATAGTAGATAAAGTAATTATCTGCAATAATAAATAATAAATTTAGTATTGTAAAATTAAATATTTAAATTTAAGAAAAAAAACATATTTCAAATAAAACGTTGAAAGAATATATTTATATACTACAAATTTTCTTCTAGAATTACGCTAATTTGTAACAAAATTATTATTTAATTTATAAGCTTTTTAAAGATCTTTTTTCTTTAATCCTTTTGTAACTTAGAAATTGTACACCACAAAATGAGAACTTTTTTTTCCTTGAATTCGATAGAGGAAGAAGGGACTAGA
>NW_017259192.1:4956331-4957799 GCF_001594045.1 Atta colombica | reverse complement strand
CTCTCTCTCTCTCTCTCTCTCTCTCTCTCTCTCTCTCTCTCTCTCTCTCTCTCTCTTTCTCTGTATCACGCGATTTAAATACACTATTCATAATCGGATGTACGCGATGTGACGCTTCGGTTATTGACAGTTACAAGCCAGCGCAGCAGGTAGCTAATAATTGAATTAGAATATAATTCATACTTTTTTGCAATTTTGTTATTATTCTGTTTTAGTTCTCACTTGTGATATTAATATTAAATTATACCAATATATTAATATTAAATTATTCCCTTGTAAATGTGTTTGAGACAAAATTTAACAAATTGTAAAGTAAGAACTCTTTTTTACTATTACTATTGTAAAAAAAAACAGTTTCGAAAAAATGTGATGTGATTTTCGTTAGGTAAAGAAGGGCAAGATGGGATATTGAAGACTGAGAGTTAACCTATACAAAATTGAGTATACCCTACAAGTACAACAAAGTTTTTCATTATTATAGAATTAGAAATAGAATAGATTAGAAACTACAAATGTAAGACTGACCGAGGAAAATGTTTAGAAGAGGCAATGCTCAATGCAATTTTATTTAGAGTCTATAGAGGGTTGGATAAATTGTTAATCATGTGGCTCATTGCTCGTATGCTAATGTAGAAGATAACGACGAAGATGCAACACATGTTTGCCCTCACTGTTATTTCAATAAATAATTAATATTATTTAATTCTTAATGCCTTATCCGCGGGATAAGATGGGGAAAATGCGTTTTCTTTATATTTATTTATAAAGTTAAAAAAATTCTAAAAATTTAATGTAGTCAAATTGAAAGACTGATTATCAAAGATTAGTTAAGTAATAAAGTTGATTCATTAATTATGAAAATCCATTTAATTCGTCATCGAACCTTAAGAACCTCCATCTTGCCCCACCTTCCTCTATTGTATATTCAAAAAGCAATTGAATAAAAAAAAAATCAACGACAGTTATATGTACACTGATTTATTGTTTCATATTTCTAGCTATTATTCTTTAATCACATTTTAACATCTGTAATATTTTTTATATTGTTCACTTTTAATAAAACAAAGCGAAGATGCATTTACTATAATATTTATTTAATTTATATAATCTTTTTTTTCTTTTCTCTTTTCATGAAATATTTTCATTACGTAATAAGAGATAATCTTTATACTTATTACGAGCAAGTATTTCACATGTGTTTACTTTATTTAGCGTATAATGAGATAAATATATGTTGAAGAATGTTATCATAAACCTTGAAGGTAAGTTTTAAGTCATTATATTTTATATCACATTATATTTTATATCAACTATTCGCGGAATTTCAGTCTTTAGGCAAAGAATGTTGAGTATGTGTTGAGAGAGAGAATCTAATTCATTATTCTCAATATAAAATTTTCTTCTAGCTTTCTAAAGAGATCAGTTTAATAATTTAATCCAAAATATATTATTAAATATATTATTAAAT
>NW_017259192.1:4954388-4956279 GCF_001594045.1 Atta colombica | reverse complement strand
GACTTTACTAAAGAATTTAAACAAAAATATATGATAAAGACAGTTAGATACAGAAAAATATATTTATTTTATATGTGTGTAAAAATTAGACTTGTGATATTCACTAAATTTTAATATAAGAAGATTAAGAGATAAACACCTTTCACATAAATATAAGCCATCATCATCCAATGTAGGTACTGTATGTTGTGGGTTCATCTATTATATATATATATATATATAAAATAAAAATTAGAAAATTGTTAAAGAACTTTTAAATTCAAAATGGGCTTGAAATGACCAGGCGTAAACCAATTTATACATCAATTTGTTGTTTCCTACTTCAATCATCGTAATTTACGGCTCAGATTAGTCAGAGGGAATGCTATTGGAAAATACATAGTTCTAGTATTGCAAATATATGTACGTACTTCTATAGTATTGCAAATATATATTGTTAAAATATTACATGTAATGCTTGTGAATAATATTACAACTTTATCCCTTTTGAGTGTGAAAAATAATTAATAAATTCGGATAATAAAAAACTCAAATTCAAATTCAAAAAATATAATTTCTCAATGCAAATTTATACTCAGCAAGAAATGGAATTTTCCATAACGTAGGTTGTCAAGAGTAAATTGTAGACATTTGCAGACATTTAAACTTGCCCATTTTATTTTGTTTCCAGGTCGTTTTAAATCTACTTCAGTCAGATGGCGACAAAGCGTGGCAGAAAGCCAGATACAAACTTTTAAAATGAATACTCGAACAATGAGTGAGGGACTAAATGTTAAAGAGGATGTTGCTATAATTTGAATTTTAACTTAAATATATATTACGAAAACAACATTCCAGATTATATAACCATTTTCGTGCTTTACAAAGAACTTATGAACCAAATGTTATAACGCAGTTCTGATTGCATATTGAATGGTTAACAATAATGAGTTACTATTAGTAAGTACAATATTGTATCTTCTCTTTTTAAAGATTATTTTCTTATTCATAAATGAGACTGACAGAAATGTAACCAAAAAGTTCGATGTTATTTGTAATATTCAAATATAAAATTTAAAAATGTGTATTTAAAAATGTAATTATATAATAGGTATACGTCTTGTATATTGATGATATTGATAATATTCTATACTTTCTCCGAACTGTTATCATTATATTATGACAACAAAATTCTGTACATATTATAAAATATATAATAATCATGATTCGTTATATACGTAATACGTAACATACGCAATATACGTAATATACGTAGCATATGTAATATACGTAATTCGTTATATACATAATATATACGTAATTCGTTATATACATAATACGTACATTTCGTATATCATATATACTTATAAATGTATATCATATATACTTATAAATGTTATTTTAATAAGACTTACCTTTTTAACATTACCTTTTTAACTTCAGAAATATTTAATATATTAAACGTATATTATTTGTCACAAATATAATTTAAGTATATTAAAATATAATTGATATTTTGCAAAAATATTTTTATTGACGTTTGATTTCATATTCGCAATAAATTTGAAGTAAATCTTTTAATTGCTTATGTTTATTTAATTGCTTATTTAATTGCTTATTACCTACAAGCATTTCAATTATCAAATACTTCGAAGCAACATTACTTTATCAAAACAACATTGTTACATATCGTCTTTTCTTTATTATTTTTTGTTTGCTAAATTATTGTTTTGTATCATGTCATTCTATATGCAAAATTATTAATCTCATTAGCGCGCATGACAGCTCGTTATAAATTTTGAAGTTTTATTAATGAATTACGCCGTGCTAAAATGTTCGAAAATAAAATAACAATTCATTTGAACATTTTGTACAACTTTAAGATAATTTTCTAATTTTCTCACTAAATAAC
>NW_017259192.1:4939158-4954288 GCF_001594045.1 Atta colombica | reverse complement strand
TTTTAAACCTACCTATTGTTATAAAATTATCATTGCAATACACTTCAATGTAAGTGTAGAAAATATTTAAATTATTATTTGCAAATTGCGATATGTAAATTAAACTGAAAATATGACGAAATTGCGCTTTTTGAAAAAATTAACGAAAAGAACTTTTCATGATGCAGATGTACAAAGACACTACATGTAGCAAAAATGAATGCTTTTGTTCACTTATGATTGTTTATGACGCAAGAAGTAATATGCATTAAATTAAATCTGATTTTCTTATGGATCTTCTCTATTATTTTAGAAGTAGTAAACATATATAATATAGTATTCGCATAATGTTCAGAAACTGACATGTATAAAGCCATTTAAAATTTAAAAAAGTATATGTACCTACATAAATTCATCTTAAATTAATATTTTTAAAGAACAATTATAGATTTGAATTTATGTAGTAATGAGTTCTATTTATAATTAGTAACATTTTTACTCACAAAATTTGTTACATATTATTTTTCTTTTATTTTAATACATACAATATATTAATTTATTAATTAGTTCAAAATTATGTTTTATAAATAATACAAATTTTTTTTCATAATTTATTAAATAATACAACGATTTTGATGTTTATGTATGTATACATTACATAAAATCTTCTTTCTCAAGAATTGTGATAATAAAAAAATTTATTTATTCATGATTATAATATGAAATTGATAATTTATCTGTGTATTTCTTTTCTAATATGTAAAAATAAAAAATATAGAAATGCAACAATCATTTTTCAATGTATTTATAAATAGATTACAAGTAGATTACATAGTAGATAAATTTGCCTTCTAATATTATCATTCAAATTAAAAGAGATATACAGGAAGCGATTCATGATGCAAATTTAAGTAGTATTTAAGCAGTAGAAAGGGATGATTCACTATTCAAATATTAAAACCAGGTATTAACATTGCATAATAATCGGACAGATAGTATTAAATATTATTATGATGTTTAACCGTTTAAAGATAGATCAGTTTTAAGCTCTTTCATATTTAGAGATGCAAGTACGCAAACTGAGAGATCAATGGTTCACATATACGTAATTATTCCTAAATTTAATGTTTAACTTAAACCTAAAATTGAGAAAATCATATTACGTCATATAAATTATTTCTCTTCTATTTAATGTATTTTCTAAATGCATTATTGATAAAATTTAAATTACATATTAAAGTGCAGCTTTAGATTTTATCATTTTATCTTTTTGCACTTTTATAGTATCACATTTTATTTCTACGGATTGATACACATACCTACATACCTACATCATTTTTGTTTGTGTTACATCTCTATATGATGGCAAATCATATTTGGGAGGATCTCTATGAGAATAGCGATTTTCTGAAAGCTGTGGGCTTTCTGATCGCTTTCAAATTTCTTGTATGTAATAAAAACTTTTATATCTTATCGCTGCTTCTTTTATTATATAGTGTAAAATATATATGTACTTTAATATTGCAACTGAAGACTGTATAGTAAGTTATTCCACAAAAAATCCAATATGTTGCATATTTTTTTTGTTGCATATAAATTTTTTATAACACCAGCTCATAAACCAGCTCGTAAACTTCGTTACAAAATTTGTTCATTCATATTTCTTTATCTTAATTGCAAATTATTATAGAAAAATTATTATCGTTATTATTTAATATATGTAACTATAATATGCTCTAATATGCTCTAATAATTCAGTCAACATAAAAAGATAGGCTTTATTACAATTTTAATTAATTGAGAATAATTAGTTTTATATATATAAATTTGCGTTTATATTTTATATAATAAAGTTATGAAAAGATTCTGTAACCAGAGCCTGGAATAATGTTTTTTTAATGTTTTATTAATGTTTAACGAAGATATAGAAAAAAACTGTTTTAAAAGCCTTACAAACAGATTTAACAAACTGTAGCAATTAGTAATTTAAAAAACAATAAAATATCAAAATATTACATCTTTTTTTATTAATTATGTCTCATTTAGATAATAAATATTGCCGAGTAATAGAATTAATAAAAGTAGGATAAATTTTTAATCTCTATATCGAAAATTTATTTAATAAAACATGATAAAATTTTTTATCTATAGCATATAGTGAACGACGCACGCTGGTGTCGATATTTTTCCATTTCCTATCAGTTGTCAGAGCTATGACAGAATTATCGAACGATCATCGTGAGTAAGCATCGTATGAAGAATGGTGTGTCATTGATAGAAAATTATGGCATTCACATGATATGGCAGTCACGGAATTATGATGATTGCATCCTGAGAATATATACAGGCTAGATGAAAGGAATTAATTTCTCTGTAACAGTGTTTTTCACATGTATAATGTATGTCTATCACCTATATGCCGGATTCATATAAAAAAAAATTATTATTATTATTGTAAAAAAAAATTATGTAAAATACACGTTTTACATTACATTATATTTAAAAAAAAATGTTTAACATAAATGTACATTGAACAGTTTTCATATTCGATCTTTAAAACAGGTAATCTCAAACAGAAAATAGGAAACGGTTACGCCGTTATGTGAAATCAAGTGTAAAGATAAACATGACAGAAGTAAATGACTTAAGATATACACTAGTATATCTTAAGTCATTTACTTCCCATCAACTTCTATTTTTTGATGAAACTGGAGTTCTAATTTATTTCGCCACACTATTGATAACATTTATCATCTGCATATAGTAAGCGATATACGTATTATAATTGCAATTGTAGAAAGTTAAGATTAGATCATGTAGGTCCAAGATTAAAAATTTCGTCTCGCTTTCTTGTTTTACCAAATTCTACATTGTGCACGTATGCACAATGTAGAATTTGGTAAAACAAGAAAGCGAGACGAAATTAAAATGTGCTTAGATATGCAATATAAAATTTGATAAAACACGAAAATACACTGCATTACACGCTAGAAATATTATTTTTAAGAAAATTGTTAGTTTAAATAAAGTATTGTAGGAAATAAAATAACGCGTTATATATTCAAACGTGACGTATTTCCGTAAAAATCTCCTATTTAGTTTCATTCATCATCTAATTCACACGAAACACATGAAACATTTTGATTTACTTTCATCACATTTGTCGTTTGTACTTGACGTTTCACGATAAGAGCGAACTGTATAGTTCATATTGTGCTTCTATTCTCTCGTTAGGGTTGCTACGATACATTTGTGAGATGTCGAGATCTGCAGAGAAAGAAAAATGGTGTTAGCAGTTCACTTAAATAATTCTCTGCCATTAACGCAAGACTTTAGTGTTTCTCTCTATATCTGAATCAGTAATCACTAATATCAGTGCCAAGTATGCCACTAATAATCAGTGAATTAAATGTAAGATTCCTAATCTAACTGATTTTTATTATGTGATTTAACTAACCTTGTTTTAGTGCTTAAATTCAATAAATATAGTATTGAACAATTGAAATTAATATGCAAATATCAATATTTTAGCTATATAATGCTCAAATATTCTTCTTTTTTTAGTTAAACTTCACTGATTATCAGTGTCAAGTATGCCACTGGGTAATTAATGACTATTCACTGATTTAGATTTTGTTTGTGATTTTTGAATATGATTTAGAAAGTTGATAGGAAATATTCATATATCGAGATTCCACTTTTCTTTATTATATTAATAAACAAATTATTTAATGGATCGTTATAAAATATTTCATGATATTAATTAATCAGGCATACAGGCCTTCATTTCCTAATATTATTTGTTAAATTTTCCGTATATTACCCACAAACAGCGAGGGTACATTGGATACTAAACCATATACAGTTCGATTACAGTTTGCTTAATTAATGCTTTTTTTATTATATAAAGCTCGTGTATCTTCTGTATGCTGATGCTACGCTTTCAAAGCACTGCTTTGTGTTCTTATTATTCATGGAAAGTTAATTAGACACGCGGTATGAATATGATGGTTTTTGTAATAAAAAAGTTATAAACATAAACGCAAAGTAAATTTTTTTCTAAAAAATAAAAGTTAATCTTTTCAATTTAAAATAAAAACATGAAATTAAAATATTCTATATATTACGTGTTTAACTTTTTGTTTGCAAGACATTTGTTTTTTTGCGTTATTTGTTAAATTATTTCTTTGTTAATGCTGTGTACAAGCGTGTCTTTTTATTACAAAACAATAAATTTAACTACAGATATTCCCATATATAGATAATGTTATAAAACATATTTCGAAATACATTTGCTTCATTTTATTCACAAAACCTAATATAAGATTTTTAATTTTTATTTTATTATACACTGGTATGTATATATGTTCATACATATCAGTTGAAGAAAAAATACCATTGCTAGAGCTCACTTCATTTATTAATATAAATATATTCTATGCTTTAATTCTACATGTGCTAAGTGTTTTATGATTTATGAGTTGATTATATAAAATTGTAAAGGTAATTTACATATGTTAACATATGTCGCTATGTTTATTATTAGTTGGTCCAGAGGGATAGTAAAATTTTCAGTAGCAACGTTGAGAGAGAGAGAAAGAGAGAGAGAGAGAGAGAGAAAGAGAGAATGTGAATGAGAGAGAAAGAGGAAGACTAGCACATGTCCACCCATAGCAAGAGCTATATGTTATACACGGGCGTATACATTGTCTACATAATGCTAATGATATGTAACCATATGACGCGAATACACAGCCCAAAGGGCCATAGTGCACTGAGTTTCACAAATTGAAAAAAACAAGTTTATGCACCTGTTCACACAGGGGCGTCAACTTAGAATTGTGCCATTATTATACATAGTACATATATTTTATATGTGGTATATATATTTTATATATATAATAAATGTAATCATGTAGAACAGGCAAATGTGGAACTATGGATTTTGTTCCTGCTTATAAATTCATTCATTATAGCTTTTAAATTAAAATTTTGTACATCTGAATGAATATGCAGAACAGCCGTACTTTTTCACAAAATTGAAAGCATCGTAGAACGTAGATAAGTTTTTAATCTCCTAAGAGCAGGAAAAGATCTTTCCACAGTGCAGGATGTTGCCGGGATTCTAAGCAGGAATTATATCATTTTTGTGATATAATTTCTATCACGATTATATCTTTTTTCAAAAAATTAACGGCATCTTTTAAATTACAGATTTCTATTTTCTCGACCTCCATTATATTATAAAACATCATTCAATGTAGTTTTAATTTGCTTCTGTCAAAATCAATTTTATATATTGTAATAATGCGATCAATGTCATTTTCATTTCATTCAAAGCGCTACATCTGGGCACTAGTGAAATACCAGTCGACAGTCGTGAAAGAGGCAATCGCCGATCGAGTTGTAAACACGCAACTTTTCATATATAGTTTAATCAACTTTTATTTTTAATAAAATATTAAATAATTAATTATTTCGTCAAAAAATAATTTGTACATTCTTCGGATTTCCAAGTATGGAATTCCACATATGAAAAAATTTCGAGTGTGAAATACTTCATATCAAGCACACTATAGTCGACGCCCATGTTCACGAATAAATCACTGACTCGCACGCGCATCCAATGTCCACCTTGGCCTTATGAAACGCTAACTGGTAAACTAGACAAATGAAATTATTGCTGGTCATATGTACATGCACGAACGTATATTGGATGAGGAAAAACAGAGGAAAAGTTAATGTTTCGCGAAACACATACATGAGACGCGTCGTGAAATTAGATTCCTGTCAAGTGCTAATTCGACGTTTATGTTAAAGTTTATGTTAAAGTGCGAGTTTTCAACCCAGACGGAAATGAATGTGACACAGTATGCAGTGATGATGACGCTCAGTTACATTTAAGTGCGAAAATGAATGGAATGAAATATGATTTCGCTGAAGTAAATGTTTCTCGATTTACTATTTCAATTATGTAGATATTCAAAATGTTAAGAAAGCGATAGTTGAGTTTTAAGCTTATTTTACTGCCTTAATTACTTATTATTTCTTTGTTTATTAAAATGTCACAAATATAAAATTTCTGTTACATTTTTAAAATATTAATTTTCAAAATATTAAAAATAATTTTGTCAGAGAATATCAAATTATTTTAAAATTATTTTAAAATCAAGAAAATTAATTTATCGAGTTATTATCAAACTTACTTATGTTAGCGTTATAGATAAGTTTCATGACTAAACTAAGGCTGTTAGGATATACTTCGTATAGTAAAGATTGTCTAGTTTGTTATCAGTTGACTATAGAAAGCTAGAGAGATAAATCTATAAAGTAAACTTCACTTTAAATATAACGTCATCAAACATGGTCTAACGTATTTTAAAATGATTATGTTATTAGAATTAAATTTTAATATTATAAACTTCCATTTAGCTTGTTTAATAAATATAACAATTTATTTTGTCTGCGACATAAAAAATTTTTTATATATAAAATTTCATAGTTTTATAAGCAAAAATTATATAGTATAATATATAGTATGAAATATAAATTATATAGTATAATATATAGTATTGAAATTGTTTTCAACCTACGTTTTCAACCTACGTTGAAAAAATCAATTTTTTTGCTTACATTTGTACATAAAATGATAATATGATACTATAATGATATTGGTAATTTTTGAGAGCATTTCTGAAAGTAAGTATTAAGAGGGATTATAGATATGATCAACGACGATTGTACGTGCGAAGATTCGCAACTGCATGCTTGTAACATGCTTGTAATATGTATAATAGCTCGAGTGATTGTACATCAATTATGCATGATTTATTGAGCATAAAATCACATCAATTGTAAAAATTGTATCAATTGAGATAATATTTTCTTTTTTATTATTAAAACATTTCTTTATGTACACATATGTATGCAGACAGGAATCTTTTAAGCTCCATCGGGAATTCAAGACTGGAATTTACTGGCTGAAAAAGAAACTGGAGCACTCCAGTTGACTTTCGTTTCCTTATATAGAAACGTTTTTTATTTCATTGGAAAGCAAGTTACGTGTTTTAATAAACACGTAACTTGCTTAAATATCGGAATTTTAGTTCAGATGATTATTTGGTTCTTAATACATGTATGACATACATAACACTTTTTTAAATTATGCTGTAATCTTAAATAATTCTGTAATCTTTAATACTTTTAAGTTATTTCTTTGCAACTTTACTATGAGAGAAAAAGCCTGCTGTACATAATAATGTTATAGTGGTCATGGATTACGAGTAATAGCTAATTTCTTAACTATTACTGGGAGGATGTTTAAAGAAGAAACTTCTAATTTCAAAATGTTGATAACTGAAATGTCTATGATAACTTTTAAATGATAACCTATTAAAATTGGAGAATCAAAATGTCAAAAGTTTGCTCGCATTCAAAGTATATGACATACTTTTTTTATCACATCTGTTCATACAAACTTTCGATATACTAATTTTCTAACTTTAACTTTTCAAAGTTGTTATAATTTAGAAGTTATATTAATACTGTAAATAAAAATTATATTGTAAAAAGTCGGAAAAGAAATAGAATAAAATTATTATCTCAAATAAGTATTTTAAATCATTTTGCAAAAATATACGCATAAAAACAAGATAGAAGAAGAGAAAAGGATTATATAGTATTACTTTATTATGACATTAAAAAAAAATAGTGATTAATAAAGTCAAAAAGAATCAAACGTATTATAGTTCTTTAATAGGAATTTTTTAATATTTTGAACTCTCACTTATTTTTTTAATGTACTTTTAGAATCCTAATGAAACTTCCGTGATAATAATACAAAAAAGCGCAATTTCTTTAATATTCTTTGATCCTTCTATTTCGACCTTAATGTTCTTTTTATTACAACGAGCAAATAAAAGTTAGTAATACGCAAACTCAAAATTCTTTTATATATTTCTTCAAAAATATATTTATTACTAATTGTAACAAATATATAAAAAAATTTGTCAATTAATTATAAATATAAAAAATATAAATAAATATATAAAAAATTACAAATGTAATAAAAATATACAGAAAGACAGTGTTTAATAAAATATATAGTTTAAATCAGATTTTGTAAAACAGCAGGAAATAAACTTACAATTGTTAAAACTGTTAAAACTGTGAAAACTTTGAAATAATGATTCTAAAATTTGAAGATAATTTCTGTTAATTATTAAAAATAATAGTCTAAAATAATTTAAAAGATAAGAGAAAGTAGAAACTTAGTTTGCTATCGATTAGTTGCAAATCAATGATTTATGAATTCAGAATTGTAAAATATACAACGTTTAGTAAAAGTGACTTTTATCTTTTTATATTTTATCACAACAAAAACTCTGAAAGAATAATATATGTGTAGATGTTCTCTATATTTTTTATAGCAAATATGAACCGATAGTTATGGCTAATACATTAAAAAAGTGAATAAAGAAGAGAAGCTCGAACTGTAATTAAGACTTTGTCATATCTAAAAATAACTAAAAATATATAAAATTTTATAGATTGTTCTATTAATCTGAATATATGTGTAAAATTTGAGCACAATTCTCTTATTAAAAGTTATTTAATTTTTTGTTTGTCTTGATTCTTATGTAAAATTGCGTTTTGTAATATTATCATCTTTGCAAATTTGATTAAGAAGAAAAAAAGCAAAAATAATTAAGAATCAATCTTTTTATATTAATAAAACAATAATAAATATTCATGCAAAAGTTGGTTCCATTTACTTATTTAAAAATTGTTATCTAAAACGGCAGAAAAATATGTCCATTTTACTGCGTAAAATCATTATAAGCTAAATCATTTATTATTTTGATTTTTGTAGTGTTTGGTTTTAGAACGTATTCACGGATTATACGGAATATCATCAAAATTTTTTGAATAATATAATTGGTTGATGAACTTTTTTTTATTAATTGTTTGACTAATGCTTTTAGCTGATATTATAGCCACAACATTCTTAATTGCTTCTATTTCCTATAGCTTTTAGTTTCAACAACTATTTCACTTTTTAAAAAACGAACATGTTTTAAACAATTAAATCATTGTTTCAGCCACTGAAAGCGCCAAAGGGTTATACATCGTTCATGCATTAGCACTTTCAAAGTAATAGTTCATTACAATAAATCTGTCTAATATATGTACGTTATGTATTATCTAAAATCGTTGAATTACGATTTAATTAGCAATTAAATACATAGCTTGATCGCTTAAATACATGTCGATAATTCTGAATATTTGATTGTATCTAAGTAATCTACTAAATTTTGCGCGTTCTCTTTAAAAATTAAAAATATAATATAATTAATATAATATAATTAAAAATAATAATTCACCTTAATGAATTAACTATTCATAAAGAAAATACTGCAAATATATATAATAAAAATATATAATAAAATATATATAATAAAATAATATAATAAACATTATATAATAAAAATATATTAATATATATATTTTATATTATATATTTGTAATATTTTTCCTATAAAGAGCTTATACATTTAAACAAGTTATGTATTTAGATTGCTAATTAAATAGTATTCCAACGTCATATTAAGCAGTTCTAATATCATATTCACATTTTAATGCTTTCATCGTTTTGACGAGTAATTTAATAATTTCAAATAAAAAGGAAAAAAAATTGATAATATAACACTTATACATCGTATTAAAGTTATATTCTACTTAAAAGCCAAACGAACAGAAAATTTTAAATGTAATAATGCTATATCTGCCTCATTCTGTATAGGTACCTTTAATCCCTTGGGAATGATGAAATGATTTGTTGTTCCAAAGCTTTTTCAAGTCTCAATAAAGGATTGCTTTCTCCTAACTCAAAAGGAAAAGCACTTAACTTTGCAACATTTGCAACTTTGCAACATTTCAATTAAATAAAAAATACATTGAATAATACAATATGATTTTCCAAAATTCAAAGTTTATGCATAAATTTAAATATTAAAACACATTTAATATTCTAGTTACGACATTTATGCAAAATATTAAAAAAATTTTTGTATCGAGGAAATTTACATTTATACATTGTTTTCTTCAGTTTATGATTTTTTTTTCTTTCTTAATTGTAAATTACTTAAATCAGTTGTAAATTTGCTAATAATTATACATTACTAAAATACTTCCACATTATATAAAATTATAGGATTTCTTCCATATAAGAACTATTTTAAAATTAAATTTGCTGAAACATTAAATATGATATTATATAATCAATAAGCGAGAATAATTATATACATTTATATTATATGCCGATTTTCATCTATTTGTTTTATCAACAAATATTAAAAATGAATTATTAAAAATGAATTATTATATTAATAAATATGAAAGATTAATAAAGGAAAAAATTAATAAACTGGCCACGTTATTATTACACTTTCACAATGAAAATATCAAGAATGCAGATAAAAGATACGATATTTAAGACTCTCTATATCAAACGTTATTATTAAACATTCGATAAATTAAATAATTTGTAAAAAATAATTCTTCTTTGTTGCATAATAAATTTTAAAATAAGATAAAAGTCTATTTTTTAAATAATCTATTAATAATTTATGTCAGAAAATTCACTTCACAAAAGGTAAAAGTTCATTTATATAACTTTTGTATATTATAAAATACAAAACGTATTTTAGAAATCGAAATATACACATATAAAATAAATATTGAATATTAAAATGCACGTACATTAAAATATACGATATATAAAATTATGAAAGAAATTCTGAAATAAAGAAGACTTTGAACTGAATATTCATGCAACTTTTTTCGTACATACGCGTCATCGCATCATTGATTCTTTAGGCAGAAATTCGATGCATTCTCTATTCAGACGTGGAATCCTATGTACGTAACACACCTTTGTTCCGTTTAGTACCTACTTACTGCGAATCTAAAGGTATATGACCATCGAAGGGATTTCATTTTATTGATCGTTGAAAGATGGCGGTTCCTAACGTAAATAGCCTCTATAATTCCAACTTCATAAAGATTTTCGTTTAATGATTCATTTTGTCCTCGAATCGGCTCTTGTTTCATTTCATATTCTATCTTTCTATGTAAATTTGTGTCTCATTATAAATAAAAGTTAAGACGGAAGATGTAGATTACAAAATGGAACAGTAGCATAAATATTAATTCTATTTAGATTCATTAAATTTATAATATTGCTACCTTTAAAATATACCATCATATACCTTATTACATCAAATGAGGAATCCGAAATGTTTGACATTCGTTATTGTTGAGGGAAAATTGAAGTTTGTACCAAACATATTAATGAAAAACTATAAATCAATATGTTAACATATAAAGCACATGACACAAAATGATACGTTACAAAAGCAACATATGCAATTAAGCTATAATTATTCCAAAATTATATTACTATTTGGTACGCGCGCCGTTATATAATTCAAATTTATTATATAGCAAAATATAGGTATTATGAAACAATTATGTTTATAATTATATCTTGAACTCTATAACCATAATTTTCTTCGTTGGAATTCTATTTTAGAATAAATTAAAGAGAGAAAAAACTCTTCTATAGTACTTTTACTATCAATTGCAAGTATTTCATGAATGATAATATTAGTATATAATTAGAGATGTGCATATAAAACATAAAAAGAAAGAATATTCATTTGTAAAAGAAAGTACGCTCGAAATAATTGCTACAGTATTATTAAAGATAAATCATTATTATTGTTATTCAATTTCCAGACGATATCTCAATTTATAATTAATAGATAATATACATATCACAGATATGTATGCACATAAAAGCATATACACGAATCAAATACACTTTTTCTCTTATGATTATTAAACTCATTGAAAAATTGATAAAATAATTTTTTCTTTTATTATCTTTTATATTATTAATAAACTTACATTGATATTAATCTATTTAACGTACAAATTATCAAAACACGCGATAACAATTGCTCGGAAACTAATGTAAAATATACATCAAGAGACATTGAGATCATTAATTATGCATTCTCGATTCGAATCTTAATTAATGTCTATAGTTTACTGTATGCAGACAATTTTTTATTGTCTATATTTTTCCCTATTTTTAATCATTAAATGTGACAATTAAAAAAATAAAAAGGTTTAATATACGACAGTCTGGCAATTATCTTTAAAATTTAATTTCGGCAGATTTAAATTTGTATCTTTACCATAAAAATTTACCATAAATCTTTTGAAGTATTTTTTTGTGAAATCTATTCAAAACACAAAATATGTAAAATCGTCTTAAATAAATATCAAAATATATTTGTGAAATGTCTTTATTATTCTTATTAAATCTGCAAATCCTAGTAGATAATAATTAAACAAAATTTCTATCTAAAATTAATATTTGCAATTTCTGCTTACTTATATCATTTTCCATGTAAATCAATTTTCTTTTATAATACATTTCAAATTATATATTATAGTGATTATATAAAATTGCATTGAGTATATATACTTACAAAAACGTTTAACTTTCTTGCATTCGTACGCTAAGATTTTTTTCATTTATACATAGCAATTTTTTATTTATAAATAATAGTTTTTATTCGGAAAAGAATTAGAAAATAAACGAGAAAATTTAAATTAACTTTGAATTACTTATCGAGTTTAAAATGCAAAAAATCTCACAAGAAGACGTTAAAAAATGGTAAGTGAATTAAACTTCATATTATAAACATGTAAAAATAACTGTAGATTAATCAAGTTACACGTTTATCTAATTATTGTGCACGGAAAAAGAGATAATACAATAATAACTCAGTTTCTTGTAATAAAATGAAATGTATCAGAACGGAAAAATCAGATATCGATTTCTTCATTAAATACTTTACTTTTACAAAAAAGAGAAATAGATTTTATGTTATAATTTTTGTTTTTCGGGTTCTTCTTTTTAGATGAAATAAGACAAATTAGCAATATAAATTATTTGTAATAAAGACTATGGCTGGTATTCATAATCGGAACTTATATTTAAGACCGAGATATTTAAAATCTTAAAATATTATGAATCAATCAGAGAGTATTAACATCTTAAAACATTACTTAAGACGGTCTTAAAATAACAATGAACTATAAATACGTTCTATATCTATTATTGATATACATTTATGATTTTATTTGAAATGTTAACAGTTACCAGCTGAGACAAATCGCGAAAGGTAAATAGATATATCAATAGACTCAAATACCACTGTTGATAATCATTGATTATCTTTCCAAGAAAGATAATGATATTGACAATATAATAATCGTTGCAATTAATATTTATTTAATTCACGTATTATATCATAAGTAAATACCTAATGGGCTTGTCACGTTTGTGGTAGCTTGATATCTGTTACAATAAATTAACAGGCGGATGCGGTTTGTCGTTGCCCACGTTTGATGACATTGAAGAATCGGCATGGTCTGAGAAGAGAAAAGATATGAGAGCCTTTTTCCTATAAATCGCAAAATGTCCCCGCGCACTGTTCTTTGAAGAAATACATGACAATACATCAATTACACAACAATATCAATTTTTTTTGCGATGCTCCTGACAAAAATAAATCGCTGAAATCGTTGAAATTTCTATTAATTTGATAGATTTATTTCAGCGATTTCAACGATTAAACGGATTAAATTAAACGGATTATATTATATATCCTTTTTTGTGAGTATTTATATATTTGTTGTATTTATATATTTGTTGAGTATTTATATATTTGTTCTAGATTTATATTTTTATTTATAATTATTTTCTTTTATTTCGCTAATCATTTCGCATTAAAATACAAATTTTAATACTATCTTTGATAGTATTAAAAAAATTGCTCTGTTTTTACCAGATATATTTGCAATTTGCAAGCTGTTGAATAAAGTTGGAATTCTTCTAAATGAGCAAACTATATTAATTTAAAGTTGCAAAAAAAATTTAAATGAATAAAAACAAATCAACTTGTATAAGAGGCCTTCCACTACCCCCGCTGATTTTATCGATGATTCTCTTTCTTTTGTAAGTATACTCACTCGTAAAAAAACGAGCTACTAATAAATTCAGTCTTTGCAGGTAAATATATTTTAAATTTTTATTTTATTTTTATTTTTATATCTCTCTAATTATTTTATTCATTTATTGTATTATCAATAATCATATTGCATTATGCACAATAAAATAATTAGCATCATAACTTTTTTAATGTTATCTTTTATTGTAATATTTTTTATACATTCAATAATATGATAATAATTGTTTACAATATAATGTACAATACAATTATAAATGCTGTTTGGAATATAATAAAAATTATATTATAGAAGCATATAATTAACAAAATTTAGTAATGCAAGATTATGAAAACGTCGAAAATACAAACGATAACATAAATTTTTCTAAATATTTAATGAAATGTTTAATGAAATATTGATAAAATATTTTAAATAAAGCGGAATAAAGTACTAACAAAAATTAAATCGTATTTACTATTAATTATTAATTTGCGATTATAAAACTCAATATCACTATAAAAAGTTATTAATATATTTATACGACAGCACTTTCATCGCATTCAACATAATCAATAATTTGATCATCAAATTCCTCTGCCTTGTTTTACGCTGGTTAGTATCTGATACAAAGAACAATTTTCATAGGAAAGAGAATTTAATGTATTCTGATTCTATGTCAAATTCACAAGATCCATTCGCAACGAAAAGTTAAACAATAAGAAGTAACTCAAAAAATATAAGAACTCGCAATTTACGAGCAAGTTACCTTCCCAAATATATTCAGTTTCTATTTTTACACATATATCTTTTAAAAACATTAGTGTTACACACCAATCTACTTCATATATCTTCTTTCTTCTGGCCAGATTGAACTTACCTTTTGTTGCTCCTGACTAATATTCTGGCTTTATATGCCAGAAATCGACAACAAGGAGAAATATTCCTTTTTACCGACAAACATCGCCGACAATAAGCGTAAGAGTTTACGCTTTTGTACGATGCGCGAAATACGAATGCGCCGCGAAGGGGTCATTATATTAATAAAATTGATTAAATATTAGTA
>NW_017259192.1:4925186-4939058 GCF_001594045.1 Atta colombica | reverse complement strand
AAAATCTTCATGTCAAAAACATTTTGATTTCAAAAATCTCGAATATTATGAAACTTAAATTTCTTAATATAAATTTTATAATATAATCAACAAAACTTTAATTTAAAAATAAATAGCTAAAAATTACTACATCGATATCATTCGATAAAATTCAAGGATCATATTTTAATGATAAACGATTCATTGCTGAATTTCATCTCAGAACATGCAAAGATGAGAAATTCAGATGAGTGATGTAAGATCCGAAAGAATAATTTTCTCTCACATCAATAAATATGTCTATCCCTATCGTACTTTATGAATTATTAGAATCATTTTTAAAATAATTAAAATTATAAATTATTATACATTTTTAAAATAATTAAAAATTAATTAATTAAAATAATTAATAAATTAAATTTTTCTATTTCTTGATAAAATGTATATTAGATCTTACATCATGTCATTACTTTAACCTGTACACAATTCAATTACTACATATGGATAAGTTATAAAAGATCAGGCTAAAGTCAGTGCATTAAAATAAACAATAATAATTAATAATTATAAAATGTCTTTTATAGAAAAGCGAGATCAATAAATTATGCGCTACATCAAAATTTTCGTTATTGTTTCATTAATAACATGTACAAATAAGTGTGAAATAATAGAAAGAATTTTCTAAAAAATAGCACATATATGTGTATGTAGATATTATTTTTCTGTAATTTGTATAAAATTTAATCTTGAATGAATATGGGAATTGGATAAATAGGAAAATTAATAAAATATTTGTTTGTTATACTGTAACAAACGCTTTTCCATGTTATGTTATTCATAAATAACAATTTCATTTCTTCTAATTATTATTTTATATAAACTTTATATCTTTTAATTTTATGTATTTCATATTTAAAAAAAACAAATATTTATTTTCTTTTATTTTTATTTCTAAGTGTGTCAAGGTTAGAGATGTAAAAAAATGATATTTTTGACTTCAGAGAAAACTCAAGTAAAAAATTAATTTTTTACTGTAAAAAACGGTATTTTATCAAATTATATAAAATTCATGAAAAATATAGAATTCATGTAGAAGAATATATAGAAATATGTAGAAAAAGAAATAGAATTCATTTTTTTTGTTATTTCGATACTTTTTAATACTTTTGTCTTTATAATTTTATATCGAAGGAAATATATATTATTGGTTGTTGCAATTTTTGATAATTCTTGAGTTGATAATAGGTTAATAGATCTGTTTGCGTTGCTTTGCATTCAGCATGTGTGTTTTCTCTTTTTTCAACGTCTAAATCTATTTTTCTCATCATATCACTTTAAATGCAAAAATTTTAGGGGATTTTAAGTAATGTGAACAGACTTAAAAAAATCATTAAATGACCTAAAAAAATATCCAAGTAAAAAACTGTCAAAATCGAACGAAAAAAATTATTAATTTCTCAGTTTTTTACTTTAAAATTCTAGTATTTTTCCGTCGTTTACATCTCTAGTCAAAATGTATTATTTTAATATTGTATAAAACATGTTAAAAAACATCGAAATTATCTATTTTTTATTATTATATTTTCTGAGCTCGAATTACTATCAAGTATCAAACAGACCTTGAATTATTTCGTATCAAAGCATTCACATTAAGGTATTTAACGTACGAATTTACAATTAGTAAACAAAATTGAATAATCTTCCTGAGTTAAATAATTTTACTCTGTTCTTATAGGTAAATTAATGAGATATTGTGTAAGAGTGACGACATATAGGAATAATTAGAAATAATTCAAACTGGATGTAACGTGACATTATATAAATTTAACTTATTATTCATTATATTGTGCATGCACAATATAATGAATAATAAGAAGGCATTCAAGATTAAGTTTATCCTAATCTATTCTAACTTATTCACATTTTAAGACAATGTTTGGAATGCTATACATATATTTATCCATATATTTTTATTAAATTAATGCATATATACATTTATAGATATATATAGTATGTTAATGAAATTACCACATATCCGTTACCCCAATAAAAACATTTATTTATCACTCACCAACCCGATGCACAACAGTAACGTTGCTACGATGATTCTGTAACAAAAAGAATATAAAATTTAAATTAAAACAGAGCAAAAAATCAATCAATATTTTAAGAAATATTTGCTAAATGCAAAGTTCTCTTGAAAATAATTATATAATTTTTTAAATATATAATTTTTACAAGCATCGAATTTTTTAATTCACTATTCAGTTATGTTCATAAAAATAATTAATTATATATTTTTAAATACATATGATACTTATAAAATTTCAAAATAACTTTAAAATAATTCTTTTTTTCTAATTATCATTTTCTAATTATCATTTTCAAATCCTTTTCAAATCATTAAAATAAAACGACTCAAGAATAAACAGAAGAAAAATAATAATGTATGTAAAAAATGATATTTATCGCAAGGTTGCTCCGCCGATGCCCGATGCCTCTCCTAGATTTCCTCCTCTCAGAATCGGGTTGACATACTCTCGCACAGGACACTCGCGTAAAATACTCGCAAATAATATACTACAAACGCGCGCGGATTATTCATTTACAAAAGGCTTTCGCGCGATACTGCAGCACTCCACGCTTACAAAACCCATGATAAGATTGTCATTTCAATCGATCAACATCATACGTCGACAAGTATTTGCGAAATACATAATGAATGTCGAACAAGAGTTAAGTCTCACACAAAAGAAAATGAAATCGATCGTATCGAGTCCGTCACCTTTGATTTACGCCGACATCACGTTTAACATGGACTCAATGCGCTCAAACTACTAGTTCTAGTGAGACACAAGTGATATTGGACCACGAGCGATTCCAAGAAGATATAGACTAATAGATGTGACAAGCGCTTCTAATAAGAGAAAAGTTAGTACTCATTGCCGAGTCTAACAATCTAGATAATTTAGGAAATGGAATCCAATCTCTTGTTACGAGCTAGTTTAAAAAAACTACTAGAACTAGACTCTGACCAAGTCATTTTATAAGCATGAGAATCATTCAGATGCTGGTAGATAAACGCAGAGAAATGAGCGCCCTGATCAGAGTTATATAACTTTTTTTTTGGGCGACTCACCAACGGAATTCTGTAAGTCGTTATATAATCGTTATATGTTATAACAACTGTATAACTTGAGTTATCAAATACAAGCCGAGACGAATCCGAGTCAATCGATCGCTTCTTACCGCTAAGGGCCGAACCGTTTGCCGACAGATAGAGCGTGTCCTCAATTAGCGACAGCAACAGTCCGGTATCACCTCGTGCCCGGAGCACATTGGCGTGAGAGTGTTGCAGAACATCTCAACACGTCTCAATAAGAGTTCCGCTTTCCTGTCGAATCATCGAAAATATGATTTCATCGTCAAACTGGAATGCCATCGAATGAGTTTTGTGAAAAGTTCATAACTTAGTACGATAACTTGAACGGTATTCCCGAAGTAAACGCGCGACTCGACGAACTTGCGATTCGTTTACTTTCAATTTAATCGGCGACGAGTACGTTAGCTTCCCCGTTGGATTTTTACACGAAGAGAACTATTTTACTCAAGTATCTAAAACTTTATCTAGATATATCATTCGGATAAATCCGAAAATTTTTAGATACTTGAGAAAATTCTTTTTGTTTAAATATCCTTTGGGTACTGAACTCTCTCATCACATCAAGGTGTAAGAGAGAAAACATTATTTGAAAAATATAATATATTATTTTCTATTACAATTGTCGGTTAACTTATAGAAATGGATATCAATATCACATGTCACCATTGCGAAATAAATTCACAGCAGATAAAAAAACTAAATCTCTTATTACGATGTCTGCAAGATATGATTATTAGAGTCATGGAATGAGCTAGAGATTAACAAAAAAAAAAAAGAATTTCTTTTATTACCGACAAATAGTTCCAAAATTACGCTTAATTTCTTATACAAATCATATGAAAGATGCACTAAAACGAAAAATTAATTAAATTATTAATTACAGAAACTATTTGTTACAAAAGGAATCGCGTGAATTCCTTATTTGCGTGAGAAATTTTATTAACGTTGCTTTTTAATAATTAATATGTAATACTGTTCGAAGTGTATAATTGAGAGTTATATTCTAGTATAAAGACGTAAAATTTTACATTAAACAAACATAATTATTATCTGTAATTGTCGCAAAGTAGTAAATTCCGTTTTAATTCCAAATGAATGAACCAAGGTATCTGTTTTATGATACATGATATTGTCTCAATCCTTTTGTGTTAAGTAATCGTGCGAGCTAGTAATCGTATACTGTGGTTACTGTGAGTATTCATAAAATATATTTCGCATTATTTAGCATTTGTCAGTACTTAATACAAAAAGAATAATATAATGGAGAGCGGCACGCGCACATCTACCTGCCTGTATGAGTCTCGGTAATGGAATGACTGCATGACTGAGCGTAAACATGGCGCGCCATCCGCCCGTTCGCCTTTCTGCGTCAAAACAATCTCAAGGCCACATGTCATCTAGCTAACTGTCGAAATATTAACGTATATTATAAAATAAGTAAAATAATCTATTCGTTATATTTTTAATATTTTTCGCCAAATAAATTTTATTGTACGGTTGTTGCTTTATTTCTTTATAAATTCATTATGCACACATACAGCTCACAAATATCTGTCAAGTTTTAAAGTTTAAATATCTTTCAAGTTTAAGTTACTTGAGAAAAATCGTTCTTTTCGTGTATATCCTGTGGGTACTGAATCCTCTTATCACGATAAGGTCGTACCCATAAAAGGGAAGATATCTAAAAAATGTAATATATAGCTATTATTTACATTACTATACAATTATCTACATTACTATATGCAATGACTTTTAGAAATGCGAAATAAATTCAGAGCAGATAAAAGAGCTGAATCTCTTATTACGATGTCTATAAAATATAATTGGATTTTTCAATAGAATGAGAAATTAATAAAAAAAGAGAAATATTTCTTTTATTACCGATAAATAGTTTCAAAATTATACTCAATTTTTTATCGTATCACGAAAAATGCACGAAAACGAAAAATTAATTAAAGATTAATTATTAATTACAGAAACTATATTAATTGTGAAAATAGAAATCGCATAAATTGCGTTATTTGCGTGAGAATATTTATTAGAATTACTTTTTTATGACTCGTGTAATACCGTTCGAAGTATAATCGAGAGTTATTACTCAAGTGAGAGAAAAATTTTATGTTAAACGAAAATAATTGTCGCGAAATAGTATATATAATAACTTCTGTTTTCCGCATTTTAATTCCAAATGAATGAAATATTTAGTACGAAATATTTAGTCCGTGATACATGATTGTCATTTCGATCTCTTTACGAATAATTAATCATGCGAGCTGGTAATTTTATACTATGAATATTCATAGTATAAAATACAGCATTTCATACCATATCTGACATTTTTCACAATTATGTTTTAAAAAGAAATGTAAAGAAGAGCGATACGCGACACGATTACTTGTCTGTAATGAAAGTGTCGATAATGGAATGACTGCGCAATAACTACGCGTAAACATGACACGCCGTCTGCCCGCCCAATCGTGCTAAAACAAACCCGAGTCGCGCGTCGATCATTTAATTATCGAAATATTAACGCATATTATAAAATAAGTAAAATCATCTATTTGTTACATTTTTATATATTTTCCGATGAATTTATCGCACGATTTATGCTTTCTTATACGCATACATCTCATCTACACCTATCTTAGATATTACAAATTGTGTGTACAATAAGTAATTATTAATTTGTAATAACTTTTTATGTTATACAAAATCTGTGCAATGTACACAATATTTTTAATAAGATTGTGATTATACATTTGAATTTAATTCTGTCATTCACACCTTATTTCGCTTTCTTATTCTGAGAAAAGTAACAGGTAAATTACATTTAAATTATATATCTCTCTATAAATGTGAATGCTATTTATATATATATTATTTATTTAGTTCAAATTGTTTCATAATTTAAAATAAATTTTTGCATTTATCTTTATTTAAAGGATATATAATTTATTTGTTAATCTTTATTTAATTATAAATCAAAGAGAGCAATAAAAATTGAGATATAATTTTGGGATGTCAAAACTTTTCGTAAGCAATTATGTAAAAAAAAATCATTTGTTACTTCTTGCCTTTTATCAGTACATTAATTGATATGAAATATTTAAAATTATAATAATAATAATAAAATTAATATCAAATATGTTCTTCGATGTATCACGATGTAATTACGGTAATCACATCAAACGCACCGCTAAAACTAAACTACTGACGATGAGTTCTGAGAAAATCAATATAAAAAATTATTTCATTAATTCCGCGACGAAATACTAATTAAATTTTACTTTGTTTCACTTAAAATAAAATCCAATTAACAAATACTGATGTACAGGGTTCAATTGTATTTAAAAAGTAAAGTTATTTAAAATGTATATTTAAAATAAAAAAGATAGAAGAGTTATTTAGAATTTATTATTTTAAATAACTTCTTCTGACTTATTTCTTAATTATATTTTATAAATTTTCACTTATCTTATATGTATTTTTTAAAATAAAGTATCAATCAGGGATCGATCGTATTAAAAACAATTTTATTCAAAATACGTATTTGAAATTAAAAAAAAAAATAAAATAGTTATTTAGTATTTATTATATTTAAAAAAATTTTCTCTGACTTATTTCTTAATATTTTAAGTAAATTTGTGGAATCTGAAGTATGACGTTTAGTATTATCTAGTATTTGTCGGAAGTACGTTTTATTAAAGAGAAGCGTTAAGAAAAACGGCACACCTACCTGTAGGTACCTCGATGGTGGAATGACTGCGCGGTAACTAACAATAATTGCGTAAGTAATCATAACGTGTCGTCCGCTTTCTGCCGCGCCCCTTCAAAACAAACCCCAATCCTCCCAAGGCCGTGCGATAACCGTTAAAATATTAATGTATATTACGGAGTAAGTAAAATAATATATTCTTAAATTTTTTACATTTTTAATTCTCCGATGAATAGGCTTTGTTGTACGGGTTTTTGCTATTTTTCTTATAATTAGATTTATTACGCATTCACACAGCTGAATATCTTATAATTTTAGTTAAATTGTATTACAATGAGTGATTATTAATTTGTAATAACTTTATATTACATAAAATCCGCGCAATGCACACAATATTTTAAATAAAAGATTGATGTATTGTTGCTATTTGTTACTTGTAAATTGCTATAAATTCCGTTATTCACATCTTTCTGCATTTTTTTATCCAAAATAAGTAATAGATAAGTAAATTACATTCAAATTCATAAAGTAAGTTTTGTAAGTTCTGTAAATTCTAAGCATCAAGTTAAAAAAATACGATATCAAATGAAATAAAATAGTGATTTATAATTTCTGTATTCTATATATTTATGATTCTGTCGCGTTCGTATTAATTTGTTTCTGATTATATAATGAAATAATGCGGATTAAGAATGCGGAATAAAACGTAAATGACTGCAGAACTAAACAATTCAAAAGTAACAAAAAGCCACAATGTATCTATCTTTTGTTTAAAATATTGCGTAATTTGATTATTATTGATATAACATTCATGATCTTATGTTTGACGTTCAAGTTACCAGCTAATTGTAAGTCAAATCGCGAAAGGTAAATGAATATATCAACAGATTCAAATACCATTGTTGATAATCATTGATTACCAAAGGTAACGATATCAACAATATAATAATCGCAATTTATATTTATTTATTCATTTTATGTGTAATATTATATGTAAACAACTAATATAAGGAATAATGACGGATATGAGATAATACTTGAATAATAATTTGAAAAATATTCACTTCAAATACTCTTTGCGTTGCCTAATGATGTCTGGTCTTTTCGCGAGATGACGGGCTCGTCACGCTTGCATTGTGGTGCCGCTTGGTGTCTGTTTCGACAAGTTGAGATCGACGAGCGGAGGTGGTTAGTCCGGTTTATCGTTGTCCGTGTTTGGTGAAATTAGAGAGTTCGACACGATTCTAGGATCGGCGGATAAAATATTGAGAACAACTCTTGCATCCCGGGAACGATTTTGTATCAGGATGTCGCAGGAGGCCTCCGTAAAGTCGTCGCCGCAATCGCAGGTGATCAATTTGGCCACTTTGCCGAATTTAAATCTCCAACAGCTGACGATGTTCAAGCAGCAATTGGACCAAGAACTCGGAGTGTTCCAAGACTCTTTGCACACGTTAAAAATTGCGCAGAGCAGATTTCAGGAATCAGGCTCTTGCCTCGAGAAGATTACGTCGGACACTGAGGGTGAGTCATGCAAATTTCGCTTTCCAAAGCGCACGTACATAGTTTCGTGACTTTGCGATGAAGTTCCTCTTTGAGGTTAGGAAACACGGTTAAGAAATGTAAATGCAAGCTTAAATACTGCTCCGAATTCCGAAAGACAGAGATATGATTGAAGGCAGTTTTCTATTGCTATTATAAATTTTATTTCTATTAAACCTAATTGATAAATGTATTCTTTGCTTTCTATTTTTTGCATTTTATCATTTTTTTCCTTTTCCTGCTTCTTTATTTTTTATTATCCATCAGAAAAGTTAACGAATTTTAAAAAAGACTAGAAACACAATTGTTGACAATAAAAACGATTATAAAAAGAAAAAAAAAGAAAGCAATAGAAAGCAAAGAACATATTGTAGATCAGACTTTATTTCTTTTAAGTCTGTTTTTTATTCCTTGGAAATATAATCTTTTTAATTTGTAAATCTTATAAGCTTAGTAAATTTATATCGAATAAATAAATAGTTCTTGTATGCAGCATTAATGATTTGAATAATTATAATTGATCATTCTTTATAGATGTTTTATGTTTTACAGGTAGTGAAATATTGGTGCCGTTGACAGGTTCTATGTATGTGACTGGAAAACTAGCAGATGCAAATAATGTGATTGTTGATATTGGTACTGGTTATTATGCGGAAAAAAGAATCGAGGATGCAAAGGACTACTTCAAAAGAAAAGTAGAATATGTTACCGAACAAATGGAAAAGATTCAGCAAGTTGGAATCGAAAGGACTAAACTGAGAGAAGCCACGATGGATATAATAGAAGCGAGAATTCAACCTTCAAACTGGGATGCACGTGGAAAACGATAGATTTCAAGTTAATAATCTTTTGTTTCTCATAAATAATTCGTTATCATCTGCATCTAATCTTGATTAAATTCAATCGTTTCGAGGTACTACATAGGAATGCAACTGATTCTATGTAATAGCAATAAGATGGTTTTATTAAGTACAATCAAGGCATATAAATTTTGTTGATATCACCCTGTCGTATTTCATTTATTCGACTTTGTCTATTCAATAAATCGATACACAATAAGTTTTTGTACAGAAATACATACTCGTTAGGAATTTAAAACATATTCTTCACTAAGCATTTTTCTTACAACTCTAACAATTACATAAGATCGAAGTAATAATTTATTAATAAACTATTACTAAATTTACTAAATACTTAGATTAAAAATAAGACGCTAAAAAGAAGGTTAGGATTAATTCTAAAGATTGAAATAACAAAGGTGAATCGTTTATTTATATTTCATTGAAATAAAATGTTATTTATGAACAATAACAGTGTTTACCTATAACCATGACAGGATACATTGCGATTGCCACAATGTTACAGAGGAGGTATCAAAATCATTATCAGAGGATAGAAAAGACGGTACAATATTCAAATAAGTCGTCGATAGTTTGGCGCGACATCTTGTCGATCTATTACATAATAATACGACATGTTATCATGATTACAAATCTACCCGCGGGGCGGACGTAGATCGCGTACACGTAGATAATTCACTAAATCTTTTCCTTTATCCTATTTACACGAATAACATACGCTTAGTATTTATTTCAACAAAAGATTTCCTCTTTCCCAAGTTTTATCCCATTTAGTAATTTCAAAATTTTACAAACGATTTATTCCCTTCATCTCGATACAATCATGCGCGTAAAATGTATTGTAAACTCATTGATGTTATCTCAGGCAACATAGCAACAGTGCAGTCACGGCAGTGATGTAGAAGTATTCTGCGGCGCTCTTGGCTGCGCTACCTATAATAGAAAATAAGTAATGTAAATAAATCGGAAGACCATGATACATCTTATATAGAAGATCTTATTTAAACGGGAAAAGTTTATCATAACGTCATGATAGTTCAAATTTGATTTTAAATTAGTTATGTTGAAGAATATTAAACTTTTCTTCCACAAAGAAGTTTTTCCACGAACTTTTCTTCCACAAAGAATAATTTTTCCCACAAACTTTACTTTTTCAATTTATTTACTTTTATAAGATAAAATAAAAATGTAAGGCATAACTCGTACCAACGTAAGAGGATTCCCGTGTTCCTAATACGGAAGCCAATCTTGGACGTTCTTCCTTCAGAGATACCTCAGCCATTTTTTTATATAAATGAAAGACATTGGCATGACACATGATCTTTAGTTTGCCGTTGCTATAACTATCCTGCATCGTCTCGAAGTCCAATCCAGCAATTATCACGTGCTGTTGACTGTCATCAACTTTCTGAGTGATAAAACTTGAGTTCACCTGCAATGAAAAAAAGTACTATTTAGCAATAAATAATTTTGAAATCTTAATTTTACATTCCTTCATTTTCTTTTTAATTTTGTCTTCAAAATTTTGAATAAATGTTCGCAAAAATAATTGATGACACATAATGGTAGTTTTTCATGTATACAAAATCTAGTTGAAAATTTTCGCTAAATGGCGCATAAAATACCTCGAACACAAAGATCATAAAACTGTCGATTTTCATACGCTCATCAATTATGAACGAAACGTGGCGGTGATATGCCGCCCTCTTCGAGCAGAGCAAAAGCGTTAAAAGGATACGATGATTTATGAGTCTCTAAAATCAATTAGCTTTATGCGATCTACGTCGAGGGCTGGTTCACTTTACGACATAGCCACTGTGCAATTAAGCTGCGTACTTATTGCAAGTAAATTAACAATTATTTCAGAGGAATTCCCTCGTGTGCTCGAGGAAGTTCCCCGGTTTTTCTTGTTCCACCATGCGGAATATAATCATCCAATAATAGATAACGCTATTTCAATTTTCGAAACGTTTATAGTCTTATCAATAAGTCATTAAGACGAGTGATATCATAAAAAATTAATTAATCGGGAAAATATAGATAGATAATTAGGCAAGTCACTTTGATATATCAACGGCGAATAAAACCTGTGGAAGAATACGATGACTGGGGTACCAGTTCATCCTTGCTTCCTCGTTTATTGCCACTCGTTTACGCGGTAACACGCCTTCTTCGGTAGCCATAAATGATTTGCGGCGCATATAGCTATAACTATGATGTTTATCGGATTCTTAGGATGCTCGTAAAACGTGCCAGATTACGGGCTCGCTCTACCGAAGTGAGAGTTCCGGATTAAATGGAGGTTATTCAGAGTACGCCGACACTGGAAGAGGATTAGTGAGTGAGAGAGAGAGAGAGAGAGAGAGAGAGAGAGAGAGAGAGAGAGAGAGAGAGAGAGAGAGAGGTCTTTATAATTTCCTGTATCGCCTCTGTATATCCGCGAGCATAACGGGAACGTTTCGTGCGTTCGCAGACGATTGCGTATGTGTATGATTTTACCGATTTTCACGATATCACCTATATGGCACCGTCATGAATTGATGTCGCGCTTCCTCTTGTGTCCATGATTCCACGTTCTTGTGCACTTCTCAGGCTGGATATATACGCACGAGAACAAGCGCTGCTTCTTCGAGACCCTTAAGCTGACAAGCTGTGCTCGTCGCGAAGATCGTCCGCGACGTTGCATTTACACTTAATGCAGTCGATCACGTATAAGCAATTTTCTTTAATGGAAAGGTGGGATTCTCCCGTTGCTTTCCGAGAGCTATTAAATTTCCATGCACGCGAAGCAAAAAATAGAGAAAGTGTTCAGCTCTTAAGTTGGTACTTAAATAGTACATAATTACGTCATAATGACGTTATAATTTATATCAACTTAAAAGATGCTATTTATATACATCTTTTTTTTCAAATAAATGTATATAACGGATAAGAACGAAGGAAATTATTTTAATAGTGTCGTTTACGTTTATCCTGAAATAGCAACTTTAGAAATTGAGCATTCAAATGACCATCGCAAAGTTAAATAGCGAAGTTAAGATGAATACAAATTTGTTGTGCAATTATCACAGAAATTTGCAAAACATATTGTAAACATATTGTAAACAGAAAGATAATTTATGCTGAGAAAATGTAACAATTGTACGTTAACGTCAGTTTTAAAAATAATTTAATTTCTTCCTCCTATTAAATGAAAAGTCATATATTATAGAAAGTTATCATAGAATCTTTGATAATATAGAATTTTAATGCAAAATATTTTTATTCATCGTGCATAAACATTTAAAAATATGTGATTATGGATATTTCATGTTAGACATGTTTGTAAATGCAAAGTTGAAGTTAGTAGAATAAACAAGTTAAAATCAGACGTGAAGTACCTTTCAAATTGACATTAATATTGTCATTAATGGCAAGCATAGAAAGAAACAATAGGCTATGAAGTGAAACGCTATATCAAATAAATAATGTAATAGTATATTTGAAAATAAAACTATTGTTGCTGTTATATTTGACGAATTGATCTACATGAAATATAAATTATATAGAGTTAAATACAAAAAAATATTTTTTATCCCAAAATTATTAAAATGCCAAATAACTGAAATAAGTTCGGACGTTTTTAAGTTTTTCATTTTACGTTTCATTTTACGTTTAGCAGTTATACTCTTGTAAATTAAAAATTTGATTTATCGCAAATATTCGATACGATTTTCAAAAAATTAAAAAAAAATGCGTATTTATCGAAATATAATGTTATATGATAAAAACTCTTTCTAAACGATAAAATAGTCAAAGATAATTGTTTGTTTAAAATTTTAAGGAAGACAAAAATTGAACTGTCATTCGACGAAGGACCTGCGGAAAAATTTTGTGGCAACAGTATTATCTGGAAACAAGACATGGGTTGCATTAATATTTATGTAGTTTGTTATGAGTCAGTGAGAAAAATTGAGGGGGATTTATCGACGCTTTCCACATTCATCAACCTACCGATATGTCGTTGACAGTCCACGTCACGTTAGCCGGAGGATTTCCCAACGGTACCGTGCAGTTTCCACGTACAATATCACCTACCGCATATTGCATCTTCTCGACCCGCAGCTGCGGATCGCCGTTCGGTAGACCTGAAATTCAAGATATCTTATACCGTCTTACAGTAACAACTGAACGCGATTGTACGGTGCTGGAATAGCAGTTTTTGTTGCAGGTAACGGGTACGTTCGACTATTGTTATGTCTGATTCCTCCGCTTGCTACCGATTATAAAAACAGCCTTGATACCAAAAGCGCCACGATAGTTCGCTCGAGATCATTGTTCGTAGTGTTCAAGAACATGCCGCGCAGAAATCGCGAATGATACTTCTTACGTTATTTGACCTCGACATTCGAGCAGCGTAACGAATCTCTGCCTTTGAGGCAGGTAAAAATACTTTTGTAATTCTAAGAATGAAAAATAATAGAAAAGTCAGCTGTAAGCAAATATTATAATTAGATCACAAAATGCGAACTAATTTATTAAAAAATCTATCTCAAAGAGCATTAATATTTATAATTTCTCAACAAACAATGTAGGGACGTTTTGACTTAATTTAAATTTTCTTCAACCAAATT